>NC_056742.1:508669460-508939460 GCF_019279795.1 Protopterus annectens
GATACCTGGGATGAATTTCCTATCTCCCATCCAATCATCAAGATTTTTCTTAAAGAGTGCTAATGAGGAGCTTTGTTTGATGTAGATAGGTAGTTTGTTCCAGAGTATGGGAAGTCTTACACCATGGTGTAATGATATATCTTGCTAGACACGCGTACATACAAATACACACAATGGGTGTCTGGATTCATGGAGTTGCTCCTGTAGCCAGCTAGTGCTTGATTATGTGCCCTTCAAGTACTGAATGGCACTTGCAGTGTCTCGGGGAAATCACAATGTTTCACAAAATCTGGATGTGTATCTATCCTTAAGAGCGTGTATACACCACCTGTATTACCTAGAATACTGCCATTTTGAGGTCTGAAGATGTGGATGGATGTGTAGTCTGGTATGGCTGTGGTGCTGTCCACAGCCTTTAACCATATGTCCTTGACTGCACACATGTCTGCATAATCCAAGGTGGGGACACATTCCATGGAGTGGGGTTCAGTGTTGCCATATCCACTGTGTAGCAACATAACCATGATGCTGTATGCAGATGATGTTCTCATTGTCAGCTTTTCCCTGAACAGTGTATCTAAGATGCATTGTGGGGCATCAGTAGCCTTGACTGGTACTCCAAATCTCAGGGGTGAGTGATAAACACCATAACTGGTGAAGCATTGATGTCTGTTGAGGAAGGCATCCCAGGCAGACATGTAGTAGATCCCCTGACAATGACACCACACTCAGGCAATTCCTGACTTCCATCAATTTCCATGTGTATGAAACCATCATCCTAGGTGAGGGTCAACTGCAACCAAAAGCTATGTGTATACCCGTGACAGACACTGACTGGCTAAGCACATTCATATGTCTGCATGCAGGCCGGTGACGTATGTCCCTAGTTGTACACACCTGCAGGAACTATGATGTTAACATTATGTTAACTGATATTCCTTGATTTGTGACAATGTGTTGTAAGACTTATTGTGTCAACTCACAGACAGCTATCTGTGATCTTTTCCATATGTAGCCACTTGACACAGACATCAATGTGTCTCACGATGTAATCACCTCTGACTAGGAGGTGTGATTTTGTGCTTTGCCTCAGATGTTTTATCGGTGAGAAAGTGGTGCATGTAGTATTGTGTGTACCGTGCACTCCAGAAACAGGATTTTCTGAGGTATCTGTTTGGCAATGTGTCTGGTAAGGAGATGCACACATGCAGGTGTGTGTGATGTGGGTGTAGGTGGTGCAGGATGTGAGCTGTGCATTTTGGCATAATGCTCATTGACATATGTAATGACTGCTGTTGGAGGCACCATAGCAGCAAGATTTGAAATGCAGTCACATCTGTCACATGTTGTGTTTGTGTGTCATAGTAGTTGAGGGGTGGAAATACTCCCAACATCTCAGCAGCAGGTCCTGCAAAGGTAGGGTCGTACTGCCATACCCTTGGGGTTGACAGCCTGATATGCAGTGTTTGTAGGCACACCTTGCAGTGAATATCTGGATGCCTGTGCATGCACAGAGGACCTGTTCAACTTTGCTGACATTATGTTGGCCTCGCAAGTGTACAATGCCTGTCAAGCAACTAAGACAGCACACTGGTTGTTGTGTGACATGGTGTGGGAACACAGACATGTGTTTCAGGTATATACTGTACAGTATGACATGCCTAGGACATGTGACAGGTGGAGACAAATTGGTCAAAAGTGGCCAGTCCACTGCAGTAGGCCTCACAGCCATGTCATGCAGATATCCACCAGTAATCTATTAAAGGACAGGATGTATGACAAGCTGTGAAATTGTCACCTATGATGGCTCACCGCCAGTGTGCTGATTATTACAGCAAGACTTGACATCTATGTCAAAGGACATTGTACATTATATTGTGGCACTACAGCAGTGCTACTAATCTCTCTCTTGTCAGTTCCCTAGTGACATACCACCAACCCTGGAACAGACGGCATAACACATGCAAAAGCCAATTGAGTGCCTAGGTTGCTAATGAAGGCATCTACCTCGATAAGAGTTTGTAAAGCCTACAGAGTGTCTCATGATGTGGGACAGCTATCTAGATGAACAAACAGGCTGTGTGCTGCTTGTCATCATGCACTTTGTAGTAACATTTTGCATGTGATGACAGAAAACAGATCAGAGCATGACATCCTATGTGAAAGTAGTGTTGGTGAGACCAGCAGTAATAGTTGCCAGTCACTGGAAATTCTTTGAACTCCCATGCTTAAAACAGGGTAATGTCCAACTGCAAAATACCTGTGTAAAACCCCCCACCTTACTATCACAGGGTATACATATTACACTTCCCTAACGTGTTTCTCTGTGCTTTGTACAGACACCTTGGATGACTCTCTTCTTGGAACGTGCTGGAAGCAGATGCAATACTTAGTTGCACAATGGACAACTAGCATGTAGTGCCAAGCAGTGTTGCCAGATCTCTGAGTCATGTGACATGAAATGCCATGAAAGGAGTTAGCATGGATACGAGCAGTAACACTGTTGTAGACCTACTGACACTGGACCACACACTGTTTATTATGCTCAAGTCCAAATCATGCCTACCAACTTTAACTGGTGGACCTCATTGAGTGTTACACTAAGCAATGGATGACAGGAACATTACTCACTCTACAGATAGCACTTGGGGACCTACCCAGCACTGACACCATTCACCAGTGGATTTCCCCAGACATCATTAATGACATACCTCTTCTAGCCATTCTCTCTCTCTGCAGTCACAGCCACTGTCATCAGTGACCTTTGACTGCCAACATTAGCAGGTGATTGCATATCAAGAACTGTCACTGAATCCCACACAAAACCAATAGTTATCCAGGATGGCCTGAGACACACATTCATTTGTTGTCTGAGCCCCTGACAAATACTAAATTCCAATGACTGCACAATACTATCCTTTGGAAAGTCATCCATCCCTGGGAAATATAGCACTGCCAGCACACCACACACAGTTGAGCCATTATTCATGGACTTATGGACACAGAGAGTAATGCAGCCTATGACTTTCACTGGTCGGTAAGATGTGGGGATGCATTCAATGTTGTACAACCTAAACAGAAAGGTCTGTGATATACCTCCCAGACTGTCATTGCTATATTGAATGTGGCACTCATCACACCTATCATTGTGTACAATTGCATGCTTGCTATGTCACTACACAGGCATATCTTACAACTGTAGTAGCCACACAGGTTCCATGGTACAGCAATACACAATGCAGATAACATGTCCTATGGAGTCTGTGTCAAGACCATGCATGTGTAGTCTGTCTCATAAATGCATTGGAGGGAATGTGTATGGCTGCAATACAGGGAGGTGTCAGATCCCACTGTGTACCTCCCGCGTATCCATGACAGGGCTAACTCATGTCTTACCTGTTCTACAAACCTACACCATCACTGTGGTATAAATAGCACATGCTGAAGAGACAGGTATGTAACACAGACGGTACACCCTATATGTAACAGGCCCACCATGTATGTGAAACACACATCTGCTGTGACACACATCATGTTCAGGTTACACAATGGGAGGCAGAACAAGACAATCATAGCTGTTGTCAGACAAATGTCTGTACTGGACACAAGAAATTTGCAGATGGATCATCTCCAGCACCACAACGTGTAGATGTGTTAGCTCCCAAAATCCTCGTAACACTTATCAAGTGTATCAGATCTTTTCACAGATGAGGGATGCATGAGTACACTGAATGACGCCATTGTTCTTGTTAGCCTGTTATACACATATGGACCTATGGAGCCATGCACCTTTAGTGCTGTACCTTGCTGAAGACATATTTCTTCTGTGCTGACATTCTATCCTGTGCTGTGACATTTATGGCTTTATTGCTGCTGTGTATCCATAGGTGTCCCTAACAGAATACTGAAATAGAAGCAGAAACAGGTCCGTGACACACATTTCATTGTGTAACTATACAGCCATTACAACATCATACAACATAAGGTACAGAACATTATGTGGTTTACTCATTACATATGTCAGCATACAGTATCTGTCAGTAAGCACTACAACTGGCATGGAAAAACAACAATGCATTACACAAGTACATATTAATTTATATAGTTAGCCTGTGTATCAGACACAGAGTTTCATTTCGCTGCATTGATGAATAGGATGACAGAGATGTGGCACAGGTATCATCACTAACACAGGGTGCTGTGTGGGGGTGCAGGAGGCCTAGGCTGACCCAAAAGGTTGACAGCATGTGTGTGAGTCAGGAAGGGAAGTAGGCAAGATGGACCATGGAAATGTGTCTGCATTTGACAGTGGTGTGTGAGTATGTGCATGTACACAGTTAAGCTCAGTGCTAGCCCTACATGTGTGTATGTTGGACAGCTTTGCACAGTGCATGGTAGAGCTGAAAGTTCACCTTCTCTGACCCCAAACATGGGAACTGGCTCTGCTAAGAGTTACACTGACACCTCTGTGCCCAAGGTCAGACACAGTGCTAGTACCTGATGGTGACTGCTGTCTGCTGGGACTGTGCCCTCCATGGGAATGCCCAGGAATATGAGCCCATGGCCTGCCAAGTATTGTTATGGACAGCACAGTCCACTCTATAGCACTGGATGCATTGCCACTATGGCAGCATGATTGTGCATGGCCACGTGGACTCTTGGCAGATGGGGGACATCCACGAGGCCACCACTCAACTCCAACCACACGTTCCAGCACAGACACTGTCTGTTCCAATGTCTCAGCCCACCTTCTTTCTACTGCATCAGTGAACCAATCCAGAGTGTCATGAATGCAATGTAGGCAGTCACGGATGTCAGACTGTGCTACATCCATAACCCTGAGCATACATTTGGAGTTCCTTTCAGAATTTGCCTGTGCCTCCATGATGGCCCTAAACATATGCCAAGTGAATTGTGATGTGACACCTGCAACAGGTGGTGGAAGGACAGCAGGCCTCCTATGAGCACCCTATCAATCCGCCTGTGTGGAACCTCACCAGCTCTCTGACTGTGGTCAGTGTCTACACTCTCTGGAGCCGTAGTTGCCACACTTTCCTGTTCAATGTCCCCACCCTATGACTGTCCAATCTCTGTGGCCTCTGGGGACTGGGCATGTGTAGGCATGCTGACTGTGTGCAGTGACACTGACGGCAGAAGAGAGATGTCAAGGTCTGTGACAAATTCAGCCCCTGAAACCCCCACCTGTACCTCACTGTGGCCACCATCATCATCAGAGTCTGAAGAGGCACTGACATCAGGTTGTGTAGGGGACAGAGGCCAACCCTTCATTAACCTGAGATAAGAAAGGAAAAAGCAGTACATTAATACCTACACTATTATGCTCTGCAGTACTATGTTGCAATATATGTACAGCTCTATACACTGTTGGCACTATTACAGACCTGTTAAAACCCCAACCTCATATAGTAAGACTACAGGACATTACTTTTTACTTTTCTGACAAACAGCTGTAGTTACTTGAATTACTTGAAAATAAAAGCTCTTTACACAGCAATTTCATCAGCAACAATGAGGTACACTCTTGACATTTGTGAAAACTCTGCACAGTTGACACATAAGGCAATCTGCAATGTCCTGATAATACCGTCAGATCTATCAGTGTGGCCACACCTACAAGGCAGAGGTATGATTCTAACATGTGTGCAATCAGAAAATATCTGTGCAGTTGGCAATCATGCCAAGAGTGCACCAATACAGGCAGCAGGCCTGGAATGACACTTTATGGATTACATTGCTGCAAGCCTACATCTATAACAAAACAATGTAATTCTTACCAAGAGCAGGGCCATGGCCTTATCCAATACCTGATGGACCTGTGAAAATTTGAGGGAGAGGTAATGTCAGTACCACCATATGTTGCACAATAACAAGGTAATATGTCCATATATCTCACATTTACAGTAGCTACTGTGTTAATTGTCAGTCAACATCTGAGCATGAGAGTCAAACTGCAGTTAACTCCCCCAAAGAACACCGACCAGGCACCCAAGTAAGAGTATGCACACCCTGACACACTGAATGCTACAATATTGCAATGGTGATCAAACTAAGATTACCTGCATGCACCTCTGCCATGGAAACTGTGGCTCCCACATCCATGATGCATGGTGTGATGGATGCTTGGGAGCTGTCGTGTGTGTCTAGGTTCACCAGGAATTCCTCAGTGTCTGAGAGTGGTTGTTATGCTACAGGCCCTCCACTGGTGACATCACAATCCCTAGCTACATCTGCTGCTCTTCTGCGTGTAGCATTGATCATGTCCGTTGCCTGGTGTCAAATCTGCTCATATGTCCTGCTCTGATGACCTGTGACATTCATGTCATGGACAAGGTCAGCCCACAGTGATGCCCACTGTTCCCTGTTTTGCCTCCCCCTGGACAGTAGGAGTTCATAGTGTTGCCAGAGCCCTTCAAGTATAATATTCTCTGCATCCATGAAAGGTGCATGGTATCTTGGTACAAGTTTCCTGAAAGACAACAGAATTGGAGCACATGCCAGGATCACATATGTGGAAGTACACTATGTAGAGATACAGCAAGAACAGAATGGCTGACAGTATCCACTGCTTGATCACGCATGTCATATTCCACAGTGTGCAAACATACTAAGTGTGTGGATACAGCTAAGATACCAGCAATAGTCAGCTATTCTCGTGTGTGCCATGACAGATACTGCTGTATGATCGTAAACCCAACACTGGAGTCTATTATTGTTTGTCCCCTAGGGCAACTCCCCTAATAATATGTCCAAACAACAGTGCTAAACAAATAGCAGTGTGCTATTACAACCACTATAAAGGGACAAACCCACAAGACCAGTGTGCCATACTGACAAAAAGCATTCCACCCTTGATGTATTGTACATCCTCTGTATGTGTAACAAATCTGGAGATCAATGACATTTCATTATCACAGTTCTAAGAAAGGCTTATTGCTGTAATCCCTATTCCCTGTAAGTATATTCACACATCTGCATCCCCTGTTATAAACAAAAAGGTTGCATACTTGCTGGAGTGCAAAACTCCTCATTTTATACGTGGTGATATTTAAGTTTTTTCAGACGTGTGTTCTGTGTTCAAAATGTCTCAAACAGAATGGTTCCCCATAGCCAGCTGTTTGCCTTTAAACATGCTTCTCATTACCATGTGGTCACCTCTTAACCAATCGGTGGTTCTGAAATGCTAATTGCAGCCAACACAACTGATATGCACTATCATCAGCCAATGACATGCAACCACCTTTCAAGATATAAGGCCTTCACGTAAATTAGAAGCCCTTTCTGATGTGTTGTGCTGGACATTAATGGGGTGAGGAGACTACATCATTGCAGAGGGTAGGTCTGTAGCAGCTACTTTTACATAGAGATGTGTGTGCTACAGGCTGCAGCTACTGCTGCAGGTAATATGCCTAGGCAGAGAGTGTGAACACTTTGGAGGACAACAAGCTGTAGGAGTAACTGTGAGAGCCATGTCTGCCTTGTTATAGAGGCAGAGCCAGTAAAGGTACACATTCTACTCCAATTACAGCATATGTTTAAGGTAAGTATGTTAGGCAATGGTATCATTAACAGAGTAGTAGGCAACATGTTTGTTGTGTCCTTGAGCAACATCGGGGATAAATATAAAATTATGCCCAGCATTTGGGTAACTGTCAGGTCATGTGTTACAGTGTGGTACTCATATGGAATATGTATGCTGGCAGTCCTTGTTACAAGCAAGGGCTGCATATGTGTATGTTAGTTATGCAGCTGTGCTAATCTGCACTGAGTTTGAAAGGATTGTGTACTGCACTCTGATAGTAGTGGGCCTCATTTGCATTACCTGAGTTAAAATCCTCTGTGAATGCATATTAATGTATGACATGACACTTTATGCACTTATAGTTTTGCTATAGGGATATGCGAAGTATGTTCCTATCTGCAGGCCTGTGATTTCCATCAGTGAAAAGCAGACATTTCATTTAAAATGCATTGTGTGGATAAAGAGTGCATGACTCAGTCATTAATTGCTGGCTTCACAATAATATAATTTAAATGCTACACACCACTGGATTTGAACCCAGGACTGTGTTTGGCAAAATGTGCTGTTTGCAAGGCATATAACAGACTGAGCTACTGAGTCACTGTTACAGCAGGTGTATTTGCAAGATATAAGTACACACATACAGGCTGTGACATACTTTTTTTACAGCCATCATTATGTGCATGGCTTTATATGGATATATTTCTGCACCAGGGTCCCAGTTTTTGCCAATAATGCCTTAGGTGTATTTGTAAATGTTGTTAATAAAAGGGGACATTTAACTGCTATTAGAGACCTCACTTCCATCCATTATTCTGTGTTTGGCTTTCTAGTGGTGTACTCTTGCACCAGATTCTGAGGTGCACTCCCAATTTTTCCATTACTCTTTAAGCAAGTTTGCATGATGCAGCACAATGCACAGCTCTGCTTAAACATGCTTAATGAGTGTAACTTGCAATTGCTAGGTTTTGCTTAAACCACCCATTTTAATTAATAGCTGTGTGGTGTGGCAAGTTAATACAGTGGTCTACAGGTGCAATGGTCTTGGGGTTGAAATAGGGGACAGATGTTTATTTTGTACATGTTTATTATCATTTAAAACACATATATCAATATGGTGCCATTTAGCTGAGCTTAGTGAGGCTGCGCAATGAGGCGCATTGCGCAGCACCATGCGAAAAATATATAAAGAAAAGAAAAATGGGGAGATAGGAAAGTGGTGAAATGAGGTGCAAGCAGGGGGAAAACATAGTGTAAGGCAGGTATGTATGTGCAGGAAGGGTGTAGGAAAGAACCATAGCTATCCATTTCTTCTACACCAACAACTGTGCACTTTTATAGAATTTGTAGATGACTTTGGACTCTCACCCCCAGAGAGAGAGGTGAGGACAACATAATTGCATTGTTAAGACAATTGGATCAAATGATGTGTGTCCAGTAGACATGTGTGTGAAATGGAGAGCTACATAAGGGACAATATTTTCTTTTGGACAAGTGCCCATTTTTTTTAAGGTGAGTGTGGAATATTGGAGAAGGGACATAGGTACATGTGGGAGGTAAGTTGGGTAGATAAGGAAGCTTTTGCAGACAGACAAGACAGCAGACAGGGTGGTATGTGACACAAGAGGGGGGTGAACACTTTGGATGGGGAGGGTGTTGTGGAATCTCACTCCAATGTGCCTCCACAAGGTAGCAGCATGTCTCACATCCCAACCAATGGGAATGTTGGCACTGCTTCATCACCATACCTCTCATCCTGGAAACATCAAAAATCTGGACAAAGGCCCATGAAAAATAGGTACAAATCTGTGTGCCAATTAACATAAAATTTGCATACATAATTATATAACCCTGCCCACTCCAGTGGAATTGTGGGATGCCAAAATTCAAATGCAAATTGGAGAACAGGCAAAATATTAAAACACAAAAGTCTGAAAGTCAAATGGCTGTCATTATTTAGGGCTTTAGTCCTCAATGATTTACAATGGAACTGCAGATCTTATGAAGAACATTCCAAAAATATGAGGAAAAAAAATGAACATTTTGCAACATTCTGGATAGTTGAGGGGTATGACGTTAAAAGATTATTTGTTTATTATTAAATAAGGCAGTCTCTCACAAACAACTTCTTCTAAGTACTTAAGTGGTCCACATAGCACAGCTTGACAGAGAGAGATTCAAACCCGGGACTACATGCAGCCTGCTGTACTGCTGTCTGTCACTCACTTTTGATTCTCTCTTCCATCTCCCTAAACCATCAGGAGCAGTACAGAGTTTGTACCATTTTAGGCAGGTACACATGTAAGGAGGTGCATACACATTTCCATCATCTTTGAAACCAGCAAGGTTACAAGGTATGACATGCAAACTTTAAGAAACTTCTACCCAAACTTTCGGAAGACAGGCTTTGCACTCAGGTGTTCCCAAACCAGAAGAATCACGTGTGTATACAGGAAGTGCATGGGAAGCACACCCACAAAGAGGCAGGAAATGCTTATATAGAGTCACCAAATGACCACCAACACAACAGCCATACCTACAGCCAAGCCATCAGTCACTTCTTTCCAAGGGGTCCACTCCATACATAAGAGGTTTAGCAACCCCCCCCCCAAAAAAAAAAAAATCCAAGTGTGCATACAGGAGTTGCATAAGAGGGACTAAAAAGTCTAGCAATGTAATATTTATTTTAAAGACAGAACCTTGAGTCTAACAACGGTCAGACTCAAACCCCAGAGCCACAAACACGTTTGGGGGTACTGTGGCACACAACCTCTGCATGGCTCATCTTAAGTGATCTGTTTAAATAAACCACATGCTGCCCACATGTAGCCACATACTTATTAGCAAAAATGCATATCCCCAATTGTTGCAGACAGTTTCTATTAGGCAGCAGGTGTACATACTTATTAACAAAAATGGATATCCCCAATTGTTGCAGACAGTTTCTATTAGGCAGCAGGCGTGCATACTTATTAACAAAAATGCATATCCCCAATTGTTGCAGACAGTTTCTATTAGGCAGCAGGCGTACATACTTATTAACAAAAATGCATATCCCCAATTGTTGCAGACAGTTTCTGTTAGGCAGCAGGCGTACATACTTATTGACAAAAATGCATATCCCCAATTGTTGCAGATAATTTCTATTAGGCAGCAGGCGTACATACCTATTATCAAAAATGCATCTCCCCAATTGTTGCAGACAGTTTCTATTAGGCAGCAGGCATACATATGAATTACATCATAAATATGGCCCATTTTAAACAATTCTCATGCAGTTGTTTGGTTCCAGCAGGATCCAAGAAAGCTAGGATGGATTGGTCAGTAAGTTAAGTGACAGCAGGTTCTGCCAAAACCAGCTTTCTAGCAGAAGCAAATGTTAGTGTGACACTCGATCTTCCTTGCCCCTCTCCTGTCCACATGTTTAAAAAATGTCACGCCATACTGCCTGCCACTGTTCACAGGCTGTTTAAAACATCAGCACACCTCTTTTTAATCACCGGACTGTCCAGGCTTCAAATCAGTGCGTATTTGAGTATTTAGTTTATTGCATCCAAAAGCAGCATGATTGGCTCACATTTCAACTTTGAAGAAACCATGCTGCACAGATAAACAAGCAGTGTGAGACAGTGATGGTAATGTTTCTGAAAATCGAGTACTGCAGTCATATAAAAAATGAACAAATTGCACATTGAATGTATTTCTTTGAGGTAGTATAGTACAACAACTACAACTAACGCTTAACAACTAAAGGTACACAAGTAAGACAACTGCTGGGCAATCTCACACAGACACACACACACACACACACACACACACACACACACACACACACACACACACACACACACACCTTGTTCCGAAGTCCGTTCCTTCAGAACAGCACCAGAATAATAATGAAATAACACACACAAACTTCTCAGCAGAGCAGATTAAGTCATTCCCTCCAATGGAGCTCAGAATGTTTGCATTGTAACTTATAATGGGCGGAGCCTAAGCCATTTGACAGAATCAAATGATGCCCTCACATTTCATACAAATGTTCATATCTCTGGAACCACAGGGGTTATGAAAGAAGTATAAATGGCATACTCTTCAGCACAATCTATTTTTATAGTGGTAGCATTCCTTAGGTTCTAGGTCTTAAACTGAATTTTATAAGTCATAGTAAACACGGTACATATTACGTTTGTAATATTTTGTAAACAACGTACAGTATCTCAGCAACCTCATCAAGTTACACACACACACTGTCAGCAGCATTTTATCCATCTAGCTGACAGCTTTCATATGAGACAAAGGAGTTCTGTTTGTGTTACTTGGTTGTTGAGATATTTAGAAAAATGTGGAAAATTATTATCTGTATAAATTAATATCATGAAAAACAACCATTAATATCTCTTTTACCTGCACTAGACAGAGGTCAAATATTAATCCATTTGTTTGCCATTGTGTAAGCTTTAAGATGAAATCTTTTAAAACCTCGTACATGGCATGGTTTCAGAATTATCGATGCAAATATGAACAAACAATATTTGACGCCTAGAGGCATTAGTAGGAGTTAACTGCAGATGCACCTGGAGGCATCACTTGGATGTAATGAGTTAATGAAATAACCGAAGTCCGTACCTTCAGAACAGCATCAGAATAATAATAACATAACACACAGAACAGTGTCAGAATAACAATAAAATAACACACACAAACTTCTCAGCAGAGCAGACTAATGAAATAACCAAAAAGCTTGTTCTGTAACCCATTACTTCAGCAGCATAATAATACAATATACCTCCTCAGCAGCGTAACCAGCTTGTTCTGTACCTCCTCAGCACCGTAATACCTGAACCCTTCTCAGCTAATTGTTCCATTTCTGCTTGCAGCTTCCCTTCTCAGCTAATTGTTCCATTCCTACTTGCAGTTTCCCGCTTCCCTTTTAAGCTTGTTGGAAACACCATTAACATCCTCGTGATTTGGTTGGAGCAGCCGGAAATGTTCGCACACACATTATGTTGAGCCCTTGAGCTCAATTCTGACAGGCTAGCAGGCTTTTCATGGAGCCGACATCATCGCCCACATGATGACATTAGCTCAAAAAAGTGAAAACAAAATTACAAAAAAAAAAAAAAAACAGGAAATTCGGAAATTAAGGGGTGCCACTCGGGAATCATGGCACCCCATTATTTGGACTTCAAAACCAGTAAAAACTGAGAAATTCAGTACAGTTGAGAGGTATGTTCATCACTGCCCCAAGGGTGGCAGTGGTGGAGGCTGGGCTCCAGGGAAAGCCTGCCCCACCAGGGTGGCCATCATGCTCTCCATCCAATGTAGGCATTGTCCAAACCCACAGTAGATGATCCCTTGTACCAAACCTGGCAGTTTATCATGGGTGACAACTCCCCCTCCACCACCACTCCCAGAGGGGGGGCCTGTCCCCGTCCCATGGGGTGGTACTACCCAACACAACAGGTAGTGCAAAGGCACCACAGGGAGTACCACCATGCTGGGTTACATGGTGCCACAGTGCCACGGCCAGACTAGGCAAGGTAGGCAGATCACGAGGAACCAGCCAACCTTGACGTGCTGTAGTAAAGTAGTTATAACAATAAGTTAAGGTTAGTAATAACCAAACCAATGTTAGTATTAACAGAATGGAACATGATATTTATTAATCCAAATACATATTAAGGTACATTATGTGTAACACAACATTAAGTAACATAACAGTAAGTATTCTCCACAAACTTTATAACAGTAAGTACGTTAACAGCAAGCCAGTATGAATTAAACAATAAGGCCAATAAAGCAGTTAGATTTACAAAATATGTTAATATTAAATCATAATAATATATCACAATAATAAATTAAAGAACATAAGGGGTGGGGAGAGAGAGAAAAATATACCATTAGTTACCTCACAGGTAATATTACTACACAGAGTGCTATTACATACTTCTACAGGTGTGCAGTGTCAGTTGTGAGTGCAGTGGCTACAATTCTTCTACAGCTGATGTAGCACATACATGCCTCTCAAGCTGCTAGCATTGGGACAGTATGGGCCAAGCACTAACAAATGCAGGCAGACAACTACACAGAACAGTTTCACATACTGTGGACTTACATAACTACCTAGGTGTACTGTAAATGGATTTTAAAATATATTGCATTCCAGGTAATCATTTATCTGGTAATCATGGAACAGACAGCTTAGACAGTTGTAATTACATTACGAAAAATTGTGACAGTTGAAAGGTATGTTTGTGTTCATTAAGTAAACTAGACAGCCGTCATGCCTTAGTTGGCAGGCATGGGAGTAGAACCCAAAAGCTGTGAATGCAGGGGACATCAGCATATAATGTCCTATGCAGTTCGGCTAAAGAAACTCCAGCTCTACTCAGTTGCGTACCGCCTACTCAGAGGTGATCTGTGTCTGACGTATAAAGCCATGTCCAACCCAGAATTAATGGACATGCTCCACCTCAGGAAATCCAAATCCCTTAGAGCTACACTCTCCAGGGACTTGAACCTCAGCACAGAAATAAATAGGACATGCTGGAGGGACAGATTCATATCCCAGAGGCTCCCCTCACTCTGAAACAAAATCCCAATCCATGTTAGGCAGAGCCCCTCACTGACCCTCTTCAAGAGAAATCTTGACGAGTGGATGGGAGATCGTAAGTTTACCCCTGGGATCTCTTCTGTGTCCCTGCTTGACAGAGGTACAGTAAACTAACCTTAAAAGGGCTACCTTCTGTGACCTAATATACAGAGGCACAGTCAACTAATCTAAAAGGGTGGTGAAAGCCAAACACACTCTGGCTAGGCTTATAAATGCCCTAGGGCAGATAGCCTAGTATAAACTTATGAACCCATGTAAAAATTGGCTGCAGCAACTTTGAGCAGGCATG
The DNA here is from genome assembly GCF_019279795.1 of Protopterus annectens. NCBI lineage: Eukaryota > Metazoa > Chordata > Ceratodontiformes > Protopteridae > Protopterus > Protopterus annectens. Next base: position 508,683,906 of record NC_056742.1, read on the forward strand.
CCATGAATACAGCCCTAGTGCAAATATTAAGATGGATTTACTTAGGAAAACACAATGCTGCCTAACACTTTATTGATACTGGTGTTTATTATCTGTGAAGTCTACACAGAATATCTGCCCACAAATTTTGCTACCTCACCCATATACCTTTTGTTCCTGGAGTGGGAGGAAAAGAGAGCATTATATGACTGAAACTGGCCTGGAGACAGCCTTGAACCATACTATGAGTTGAGCAATACATTTATCAGGCCATTACTTTCGCATTCTACAGTTATTACAGTTTTACACTTGACTGTAGCAACCTTACCGTACATGTATAATGCATAGAGCTCTAGTGCAATTATGTTATGACACCACAATCCTGCTGTACACCTTTTTGCTTACTGTTATTGGTATTGTTTAGTGTTTATTGCAATACAGTTGTTATTGTTTATTTACTGCACTACACTTCTAATTGTCCATTTATTTCACTAGTTTGTATTGTTTATTCTTTATTGCAGTACAGATTTTTTATTCTTTCTTGTGTATTGCACTACAGTTAGCATAATATATCTCTGCTTACCACACTCATGACACAACCTGGCCAGGCACCCGGCATGGGACTGGATGTTGCGAGCCCTCTCAGCTGCAGCTGTTGAGAGAGAAGCACACCAGTATGCATACCAGTTTTGCACAGATTCAGCTTGCATTTTAGTAAAATACTGGAAGAAATACTTACATATATCTGGGGCATGCCCAGCCCCCGACTCTTGGAACCAGGTATCCAAACTTCCCCTCTTTCTATGATTCAGGTCATCATAGTGGCAACGACACTGCTCACCAGAGTGGAGAATACCAGTAGCACTGGTAAGGTCCCTGGCCACCCGATCCCAGTCCTCAGCCTTACATTCTGAGCTCTGGTAATCACCCTGCAGCTGCCTAAGTTCATAACTGCATATTAGGAGCCCAACAAAAACCCTGGACTCCTGAACACCCCATCTCTGTGCCCAAAAGCACTCACCCTCTCCAATACTGCCCGGCATACTGTCAGTTAAATAGACTCCAGAATTCTCACTTATTGCTCTTAATATAGGCAGTTTTCCCACCCCTTACACTTCATTCAGCAACGTTCAAAAAAGCTCAGTGGCGCTTAGCAACAGGCTAAGAGTAGCAGTCATTAATCAGGTTTGGGCAGTGCTTAGTACTGCACAGCTCTTCCAAATGTAAAAGTTATGTTTTTAAATTAAACAAAAATTTAGATTACATTAAATAAATGGTACGTCTGCGAGGGACTTGAACCCAGGACCTTTGAAGCTTTAGGTTGTCACTCTACTCATTTAGCTATTTGCATAGTACGCAAACTAGTGTACCTTCACATATGCTACTCAGTTACCCCAGCACTGTGCAAATGGGCTTAAACAGAATTAAACAAAAGCAGAAATAAATAATTAATTATATCCAGTTTCTATTTTTAGATGTCTGGCAGGTGCCTGCTGCCTACGTGTAAATGTGGCTTGGCATTGCTGCTCTCCATGCCACGCAAACAGACATTAAAAAAAAAAATTAAAAAAAAGAAAACAAAAAACATAAAAAACAGACATCATAATTACTTACATCTGGTTTCTAATTTTATATGTCTGGCAAGTTTCAACTGTCTATGTGCAAGTGTGGTTTGGCAATGCTGCGCTCCGTGCTGCGCAAATGACATTACATAAAAAATAAATAATTGAGCAAAAATTAGACATTTAAAACACAAACTATTAATTCACAGCACATTTCAACAGCAGCAGTGAACATTACAGGGAGCTTCACCATGTAAATAACATCTTACCAGCCTCAACACTTCTGCCTACTTGGATTCAGTATCACTGTTACTATGCTCTCACTCGGCAGTGTGCCATGATTAATATGCATGGTGCACTACCGTGGGGGGAACTGTGGCCATGTACATGGGTGCATTCCCTGTAGGCTCTACATGGAGCCTACATGGAATTTATTGAATCCTTAGGTTTGTCTTTTTTATGGAAAGCTAGAAACAATAGAATATGTTTTTTTGACAAGTAAAACAGTTAAAAAAATATGGAAAAAGTTAACAGAAAATAAAATAGTTATTAAAGAATTTAATGAGTGCAATCAGATACATATGGATATGATTGAATATTTTTTTTTATGGAAGACATAGTAAAGAATATGTTAATAATTTAGATAAAAATGTTTTATATTATTTAGATCATTTGAAATGAGAGACTGAATGAAATAATATTAATGGAAAGTGAATATTATCAAATGTTGTTGTTTGTCTTTCGGCTTTTTCCTGGTAATGGGGTCGCCACAGCGGACCTCCGGTCTGCTAATGATTGGCAGTAGATTTTTACAAAACGCCGAGGTGCCAGCTCGACACCCAACCTTTAATGAAAGCACGCCCATTTACGCACGCATGTCTTTCGAACGCTACCCAACCATGGGGAGGACATGCAGACTCCACACAGAAGGCACTCCCAAGCCATGCCGAGAATTGAACTGGAGAACCTCTTGCTGGGAGGTAACAATGCTACCGCCGCACTACCACGGTAATTGAATATTATCAAATGTAAAAAGGAAAATTAAGTGGTGGCTGTGGAAAAAAGAGTGAGTGTCTGTTCATATGTAAATAGATGCTTATAAATTGAGTAAAAATAACGTTTAATGAAAGCTTATTTTTTCTAACTAGTTGTATAAATAAAGAACACCTATTTGTTTCATTAAATGCTATTGGATCTTTTAAATCCACCTAAACTACCACCAGCTTAAGCAGATGGGACATCAGTTTAACATCTCATCAGAAGAATGACATACTCAGTTGTGCAGTACCCCCATCCCTTATGCTGCAGTGCAGTGTATGCAGTCTATCTGTCTGGTGTGGGAATAAAACCCACAGCCTTCTGCACCAAAGGTGAGTATGCCACCTGTTGTGCCACTGTGACCGTCTGTCATTACATGAAAATGTCCTAGATTCCAGAGATGATGCAGAGGTTGAAGATCATAAATTAGAATCAACAACTCATTGATGTTTGCATGATTGTGTTTGTCTTGTTTGGACCAAACTCCCCAGACTTTGACACCTTTTGAACAGACTCCCCATGCAAAATCTGTGGCATCTGTTGACACTGTCAGCTGGGGGGTTGGAATGAGAAAAGGGACCCCAGGATTGATTGTTACCTGATTGACGCAATAAGAAATCTCCTACTGTACAACGTGTGTGTGTGTGTGTATGTGTGTGTGTGTGTGTGTGTGTGTGTGTGTGTGTGTGTGTGTGTGTGTGTGTGTGTGTGTGTGTGTGAGTGAGAGAGAGAGAGATTGGGAAGACAGAGGATGATTTTGTTGGATTCAAATTAATCTGAGGTATCACTGAATCTTTCTCATGAAATCTAGCATGTGGGACCATTAGAATTGTTGATGCCATGTATTCTAGAGCTCTCAAGATCTTTCTTGCTGAAGTCATTTGAAGGGTTCACTAGGTATAGGAAGCAGATCTTTGGAAAGTAAGATTTGTATAATGCAAGAAATGTCATCATGATGGATATATCCAGAAAATATCCCAGGAACACCAAGGAATGGGTTGGATCCAGGGTTGACTTCTTTAAGTTCAGAATACATCCTGAGTAGAGAAGTAAATGGGTTGTAAAGTGAAGAGCTTGTAGAGTTTCTTGTTTGGAAGTAGCCTGATTCAAGTAGGTATCCAAGTAGGGATAGAGATGAAAGCACTGGAGCCTGCAAAAAGCTATAACAGGAGCTAAATATTGTGTGAAATTCCTTGCATCTGTGGATAAGCCAAATGGCAAAGAAGCAAACTGAAAGTGATAACACAATGCACAAAATCTAAAACATTATCTAAAACATTTCAGATCAAAAGTAACTAGAAATACTTGATGAATAAAAGAGATTTTCAACATTAACATCATGAATTTGGGAACTCTTAGAAAGGTGTTTAATTTAGACTGATCCAAAAGTGATATCCATGTTCAAGCTTTTCATGGGCCCAAAAAAAGTTTGAGAGAAACGTTTTCATGTCTGATTGGAGCAGGTTCAATGGTTCCTTGAAGAAACAGATATGAAATGATTGGATGCATGATATACATTTTTTATCTGGAGAGATTTGAGGGATTCCTGAAGGAAATGAATGAGAAGGTTGCATCCATTTTTATGATTTCCAAAAAACTACACTAACTATGACTAAACAATGATATAGAAACAGTTTTGAGTAGAAAAATCCCAACATTTTGTATAAAATTGAAAAATGTAGCCAGAGCCAAAGGGAAACACAACCAAACTCGTCGACGTGGCAAATGAGATCTGGGGATTGTACTGGTGCACCATGGGATACCTACCTAGCCACGAGCTAACTAGAAAGCTTCCAGCTTGTAAATAGGCTGAGTCAGAGCTGAGGATTGGCTCTGATCTCATATGTAAGAATGAACTTGAGATAGGACTACAGAACATCAAGAGTTATGAGCTTACAAATAAGAAGAGAAGAAGAAAGTCTTCATAAAATTATGGAAGGGGAAGGACAGAGGTGGAAGGTGAGAAGGGCTTAAGATAGTCAAAAGTTTGTATTTCTGTCAGACAAGGATCCTTTGGGTCCTTTAAAGACAGATATTAGATTGTCTTACCATTTGTCTTAGAAATATTTAGATTTTTTTGTTGTGAAGCTTTGCGAGGCTTATGAAAAAAATGGTCCTGACTTGGGATAATTTATCTGAAACCTGGAGACAGGTGAAAAAAACAACTCCTTACCCCTTACATAGTCTTATTCCTGTCTTCTAATTTCTTGATAATGTCAGAAGAAATGACATAAAGATTGCTTTGCCTCATGCAGCAACTAGAAGTTTGTCTTTTAAATCAACTGGAAGAGATGGAAGCCAAAGCTGAAAAAGAAGTTATGTACTCACCATAACATTCCATTTGTGTTGTTGATCTTCATTCTTCCTCAATAAAGACTTGGCCAGTGCTAAAGCTCACAGCCACCAGATCTCTAGAGCTTCTCCCTTACCAACAATGCACTATGCCAATTACCTCAGATCGTGCTTGCTGCTATATTAGTGTAGACAGATGAAGAGAATTATGGAAAGCCATACCCAGAGTCATATATAGATATAAAAGTACCTATTCAGAGATCATGCAAATACTCATTCCTCCAGAAGTCATGGTCAGGGGCAGGAAGGAGGGGAGTTGAGGAAGAATGAAGATCGACAACACAGATGGAACATTATGGTGAGTACATAACTTCTTTATCTGATGTTGTCAATCTTCATGTTATCCTCAATGAATGGGACAATGTCCCTAGCTACTTGAATCCAGGGTGGACTCAAGGAAGGATATTCCTGAGCACCATAGAGGCCCTATCTCTGGAGACCAGATCCAATTTGTAATGAGTGAAAAAGGCATGAGGAGTAATCCAAGTTGCTGCTATACAAATGTCATCCATAGACACCGTAGACTGAAAAACCGTGGAAGTAGCCACAAATGTAATGGAGTATGCTTTCAATGGGTGTGTAAGAGAAATACCCAATTTAATATAGAAAAAGGAGATGCTATTTGTCAACCACTATGATAGAGTAACTTTAGAAACTGATGTTCCCAATTTTGGTCCAGAAAAGGAAACAAATAGTTGATCTGCTTTTCTGATTTTTTTTTTGTTCTATGTAGATAGAATTGCAATTGTCTATGAACATCCAATAATCATAAGATATATTCACCTTTGTTGGAAATTTAGGAAAAAACACTGGCAAATTGATAGTTCTACTTTTGTAGGAATCTGATACCACCTTTGGAAGAAAGGATGGATTAGTACATAAGATCACTCTATCTTTGTGAAAAACCAAGTAAGGAGGTTTAGAGGATAGTGCTCGAATCTCAGAAATTCTTCTTGTGGAAGTGATGGCAACCAACAAAATAGTCTTTCATAAGAAGTATTTAAGGTCACATGTACCTGCTGGTATAAAGGGAGGTTGTGTGAGAGACTGAAGTATCCAATTTAGGTCCCATGGTGGTGTAGGGTCTTTAAAAGGAGGCTTTAGAAGGATTGTTCCTTTTAAGAGGGCCTTGCTTAATCTGTGAAAAACTATGTGTGCATCATTCAGTCCTGTAGAGTAACTTGAAATTGTCGCTAACTGTACCCTAATGGTTGAGGTACTATCATAGTTCTGAAAAAGTTGAACAATGAAATCTAAGATGTGATTAATAGAGCCTGAAAATGGGTCAAGTTTATGTCCCAAATGGCAAATCTTTTCTATTTACTTAAATATGTTTTTCTTGTCAAGGGTTTATGGGAAGACAGAATTATACATCAGACAGATGATGAGAGCATAGATTGTCTGACTACTGAGGGAACTGGAGAAGCCAAGCAGTCAGCTTGAGGTCTGGTATATCTGGTTGTGACATGCCTGTCAGGAGGGACAGAAGGTCCGGAGTCGGATCTAGGTTCCGTGGTGGTTGAACCTGGTGAGGCCATAGGAAGGGAAACCAAATTTGTCGAACCCAATAGGGGCAATGAAAATCACTGTGCTCTTCAATCTGGAAACTTATTTTGAAGAAATTTTGGAACCAAAGGGATTGGTGGGAGGGCATACAGAAGACTGGGGCCAATCGTGAAGTAGAGCATCCCTCAGTGACTGCCCCTGTGGGGGGATCAGGGCAAAGTAGTTGCTGCACTTGCTGTTTAGGTGAGAGCAAAAACATAGCAGCACAGCTGGCCCCATTGATGGAAAATCTTGTTGGCAATTTTCTCACTGAAGGACCACTCGTGTGGAAGAAGTATGCACCTGCTCAGTTTATTCACAATCATGTTGGATCTCCCCAGAATGTGTATCACTAAAAGAAAGCAGTCTGAAGAGATTGCCCACTGCCAGACCCTGAGTGCTTCTCGATACAATGGGTAAGATTTGGGTCTGCCCGTTTGTTGATGTACCAGACAACTGACTTGTTGTCTGACTGAATCGCAATTGTCCCAGAGAGAAGAACATCTTAAAATGTTCATAATGCCAAGAACACTGCTCTCATCTCTAGGACATTTATATGCAAATGTACCTTTTCAGGGAGCCAAGTACCCTGGACTGTTTTGCCCAGATAATGCCCCCTACCCTATCTGGGAAGCATCTGTGGTCAGTATGGCCTTGGGCTGTTGGGGAGTGAATGGACAGCCATGGAGCAGTTGATCTTCTGGGTTGACCAATAAAGATCTCTTCTGCAAGTGTTGGTAATTTTTATCTGATATGACATTGACTGATGGAAGACTGACCATTCAGTAGCCAACATCCACTGTAGGATCAGCATGTAAAACTTGGCCACTGTAGCTAACGTTATCATTGCTGCCATGAGGCCTAAAGTTCAGAGAACTGTGTGGGCTGGGACTGATGTATTGTTTACAAACTTCTTGACATGTGACCTTATAGTTAGAACTTGGTGTGGTGAAAGGGATGCAATAGTAGTCTTTGTGTTGAGCAGTGCTCCAATCAATTCCAATGTCTGAGTTACTTGAAGTTGTGATTTGTTGTAGTTTATGGTTATTCCTAGGAGACCATAGGTGTAGAAAACCTGATCTCTTGAATGTATGAGTTGATGCCTGGTCAGAGCAGTAATGAGCTAGTCATCCAAGTAGGGGAAACACCCAGAATCCCTGCAGTCTGAGGTATGCTGCTACTACTGCCATGCATTTAGTAAACACCCTGGGGGCTGTGGTGAGTCTGAAGGGCAGCACTCTGAATTGGAAGTGACTGGCTCCCAGTCAGAAGTGTAGGTACTTTCTGGATCACCTGTTCATCTTTATGTGATAGTAGGCATCCTGAAGATCTATCAAGCACATCCAGTTGTCTGTGCTCAGAAAAGGGGGAATGTACTGAACCATGACCATCTGAATTTGGTTCATTGAACAGATTTGTTTAGATTTTTGAGATTCAAAATTGTTCTCCAGTCCTCTGTCTTTTTTTGGCACTAAAAGAACCTTCAGTAAATTCTGGATCCTATCTGGTCTGGTGTGACCTCTTGGATAACTCTTTTTTTCTAGAAACGTTCACATCTAAATGGTTGCTTGATCCCTCTGACTGGGTGGAACATCGGGGATTTTTATGGGAATTGGAGGTGGTAGGGAAAATGATATTATATAACCTCTGGATATAATCCTCTGCACCCAAGTATCATTTGTTAATTTTAGACAGAATCTCTAGTGTAGGAGCAACCTTCCCCTGACTGTCTTCAGAGATGGACAGTCAAGCCTCTGTTCAGGAGCACAGATAGGGTTTATAAAAGACAGAGTCTTGTAAACCTTGGTTTTGCAGGCTACCTCTGCCACAAGGATGACAACGTCCATTGGAGTTCCATGTCTGCCTCTGGAGGCACTTCCTCCACGTGTGTCATGAAATGAACCTTGGGACTTTTTGAACCACATATTCTGGCCACTCTGTTGATTCCTGGAGAAGATCTTTGGGAGGGCTGAAAATGTATGGTCATGGCAGACAAAGTCTTTCTATCTTTCTTACTCATGGACAACATTTCTTTCACTTTAGGGCCAAAAAGGTAGTTCTGTGAAAGGGATCATTGATGAAATTGGACTTAATGGCTTCCATAAAGTCATATAAGCACATTCAGTCATGCCTCCTCATGGAAATGTCTGAACCTGAAGCTCTTGATCTTCCTTCCACTATGTTGGAAATTAACCTTATGGAACTACTGGATATAGCCTATAGGGTTGCCAACTGAGAAGTTACTGGATCTTTAACGTCTGCACAGATGGTTCCTGAGACAGTATTTGATAATTCCTTGGTCAAATCTCACTGAAGTCTAGCAAAATGTGCCAGATAGTTCAGTGACAGCAAGGCAATGGTCGCTGAAACAAAGACATGCTTCCCTAGTCTGTCTATCACCTGCGACTCCTTGTTGGGGTAATGGACAGTAGAACTCTCATTGGCTAGTTCTTTCTTCATGGCTGCAGCAACAACCATGGTATCAACTAGAACCCCTTCTCCTCAAAACTGTCTGTCCACAGGTAGTGCCATTATCCTGTCTGGACTCCCAGGCATAGGTTATAATGAGTCAGGTTCCTTCCATACCCTCCTAGAGATCATGTCCATGAGCTCATCAGCAGGTGGAGTCACCCAGGAAGTAGAGGGTCCTGTACTGAAAGTCTCTAAAAGAACAGATTCTGACAGAGTAGGGTTGGAGGATGTCCAGCCACCTCTTTGTTTCAGGATTTTTAGGATGTCTCTGAAGGGAACATCTTCAGTAGGTAACCATGTGGACTGTTTGCCTTTGTCAAAATCTGTGTCTTCTGTGATGGACTCTTGTGGGGCATCTAGGTGCTTCCTCTTGCACATCCTTTTCCTGGGTGCTTCCTCAGTGGGATGTTCTGGGGAAGTCTCAGAAGAGAAAATCAAAATTCCCTGTGGGGGAACATGCAGATTTAGTACAGAATGTTCCCATGGAGAGAGTTGTTGAGGGCCAGGTACTAGGGCATCATGGTAGAATACATAGGATCTGAAGGGGAAGGTTCTGCCAGGACTGCTGAGGCAGCAAATACTCTCTTCTCAGCCTCAAAGGCAGAGCTCAATGGTGCCAGAGAGAGGCTCTGATCCAAGAAACCAGGTTTCTGAATCATCCCCTCTCTCCATTCCATCTGCACTGCCCCCAAGGAGGAATCTGGAACTGAACTGTCTATTGCTGAGGTGCCAAGGAACAGAGACTGCTCCACAAATGTCAGAGTAGAATGCTGCACCCTAGACCTAGCAGGCAGGCTTCGGTTCCAAGAGCTCTCCAGATCCGAAAAGACTGGAGGTCTCAGAGATGATGTCATATCCGATGATATGGAGATGAGTAGGATCCTGAAGCTCTAAGACAATCGATGGTGTTAGAGGAGGAACTTGCAGGAGTTATGTGATGATAGGTTGGGCAACCTGACCCAGAGAGTTAGATGCCAAGGAAAAAACAATCTGCCCCTGTGCCAAGAGGACCTTCCTCACTACTCACTCCACATCTTCTTCTGTGAGACTTCTGGAAGAACGAGTAGAGTAAATGGAGAGGATGTTGTTCTCTGCAAAAAAGGAGATGGAAGCTTGTCAGGTACTGGGTCAACCAAAGGAGAATATCTAATGCAAGGGCAATACAGAATCTCCGAAGGTTGTGTCTGATCCAAAGATTTTATCTGATCTGACTTGGATTGTGCTGGAACTGTAACAGTCATTTTAGAAGTCATAGGATCCAAAAGAGCAGTTTGATCCTGAATTTTCCTCTTTTTCTGACCCAGGGTTGAGACTGGATATTTAGCACTCCTTTTCCAAGAAGAGTCTGAGGAAGATTTTAATGAGGTGGAAGGCCTGGACTTTGGAGACTGGGATATGGTTTCTCCAAAAGAGGAAGGAAGGAGACCTTTTAATATCAACTTATTTTTACATTCAGTTAAGGCTTGTGGATTAAATCCGTGGCAAATCGAGTAATATTCTTGTAAGTCTAATGGACCCAAGCAGTACACACAAAGTGAGTATGCATCTGAGAGAGGCAACTTATGTCCATAGTTGGAACATTTCTTGAAACACGCAGATTTGTCACTCATCATGCAACAAATGTATAAACACTAATAATACGTACAAAGAACAGCAGCAACAACCAAATAAAACATGGTCAAAGGAAAAAATAAAATTCAAAGTTTAATCAAAGAAAATAAATTAAAATTGGTAAGCGCTTTCACCTCGGCTTCATCAGACCATAGATTTTATCCAGATTAACAGACATATGTATATAGTCATAACTAATCTATTTCAGATAAAAATACCTCCTCAGATGCATTTAACCTGGGCAATCTGATCCCTTGTCCCTTTGTGTTTCTAAATATATGGGCAAGGTGCATACCATGTTTATGCAGTAACGTGTTCTTGTAGCAAGACTTCCTAAAACACCTGTGTCAAGGAAACCACTCTCAAGTTTGTGCACATAAACATCTAAATATGCAATATCTGTGTCCAAATAGGTGATAGAAATTTTTTAAAATGTAGTAGTTGTATTTAAACAGTCATAAAATGTATCCAACTCATCCTTATTCCCTGTCCACATAAAAAATAAGTCATTAACAAATCTGTGATAAAAAGTGACAAAATGCTCAAACCAATCCATCTTTAACATGTAGTCCTTCTCTTCTTTAACTTCTCCAAATCTTTCAGGATTCTAATACCATGACAGGAATGAACCCCATTCCTAAGTCAAAGTATGATTAAAGTTCATGAAATTAGTATTGTTTCAATCTTTGATGTCAGCCAGAAGTGCTTTTCACAGCACCCCAATGTGCCCAGTAATGACTCCTGCTGCAATTCATATGGGGTTACATGTATTGGTAACATATCTAAATACGATTGTAGATTCTGTTTTATAAGGCCCATTGCTCCTACTACTATTGGAACTGCCTGGGTATCTTTCTTACACATTGCTCTCATTTCTGCCTGCAGATCCTGATATTTTATGATTTTGTGTCTCTCTGTACGCAAGACACTGTACTCACTGGGTGTACTGATTTCAATGATCAATGCTACTTTTGTCTTCTTTTCTTGGACCACTATATCTGGTTTTCTAGCATCTATCTTTTTGAACTGTTGATAATGGGTGATCTCATGTGATATAGATTTCATCATTTTCTATGATGCTTTGTGGCTCATGTTTCCAGTGTTTTTCAGCCACTTCAATACCATAATGCTTTCACAATTCCCAGTGCAACAGTCTTCCCACATTATTATGCCTTTCAGTATATGGTCCTTCTGCCATTAGTATTTCGCAACCAGCAACATGGTATGCCACTGTTTCCAATTTTGTTTTACAAAACCTACATTTGTCTGTTTCTCCCACATGTTCAATGAACTTTGGAAACCAGTGTGTACATAGCCCACTGGGCTGCCAATATTAACCTTTCATATCTGTGTCCTCCTCCCATGTGTCCATTATCATGTTGATGTAGCTATTTGCCCTGGAAGTGCCCATAGCTATGCCATCCTTCTGTAAGTAGTAAATCCCATCAAACACATAAATGTTGTCAAGAACTATTTCCATAAATAGACAAAACAAATCAATCAACTGTATTCACTATGTCTAAATAGATAATTATTTACATAATCAATAGTGAACAATGAGTGAACATCCAAGGTCACAAAGTAGCATTTTGAGTCTTTAAATTGTGACTTCATAGTATCATAAAGCTCATTCAAAAACTGTTTTGAATCCCTTAAGACCATTTTGTTCCTATCTAAAACAGGATGTAGATGTTTTTCAACATATAAGGAGAAAGCAAAACAGGCAGCTGTGCAAACCAAGGAAGGCAACCAAACAGCATGTTATGTTTGGGTGGGTCTTTTTTTAATGATATCTCCTTTTAAACAGAAACTGTCTTCAGCCAGGTCACCATGATCAAGTAGGGGGCTTGTCCCATCATCTTTGACATCTTTGAGGGGTGGGGTTGACATAAGAAATATAACTGAGACCACAGAGGTGAGATGGATAATTAGGTTAAGGGCTGGCCAAGGTAAGGGACTGAATGAGAAGGCCCCTTTAAAACCTATTTTGAAAGGAAGAAGCCTAAGGAACTAATAGATTATGTTTTAATATATACTTGTTGCATGTATTTATTTATATTATATATATGTGTGTGTGTGTGTGTGTGTGTGTGTGTGTGTGTGTGTGTGTGTGTGTGTGTGTGTGTGTGTGTGTGTGTGTGTGTGTGTGTGTGTGTTCGTGTATTTCTAGGTTATTTTTAAATTATGATTTTTAGATTTTTAGATTTAATTTATTGGTGCTTGGTTGATTTCATTATTACTAAGTGTTTATGCAACCTAATGCTGATTGGTCAGGATTAATTTAAATCAGTATATGTATGTATATATATATATATATATATATATATATATATATATATATATATATATATATGTATGTATATTTTACCATCATAATGTCGAGCGCACATTGCCCAACACTGCATATGAGTGACACCTTTAAGTGGATCCCATAATGTCGATCGGTCAAAATGTCGCAAAAACACCAAACGTCGACATTTCCAACCACTCTACACCTAAAAACAAGTGCTAACATGGGTCAAAAAGGGGGGTGAGATTTTGCGGTTTGGAACATTGGCATTCAGCATTTTCAGCAGTTGCAGGTCGGTATTTGCATTTGCAGTGTCGAGCAATGTGCACTCGACATTATGATGTATATATATATATATATATATATATATATATATATATATATATATATATATATATATATATATGTGTGTGTGTGTGTGTGTGTGTGTGTGTGTGTGTGTGTGTGTGTGTGTGTGTGTGTGTGTGTGTGTGTGTGTGTGTGTCTATTAGTCTATTAATTTAGATGAATTCTATGGTCTGATGAAGTCAAGGTGAAAGTGCTTATCAATTTTAATTTATTTCAATTGGCTAAACTTCAAATTTTATTGTTCTTTTGACCATGTTTTATTTTGTTGTCACCACTGGTCTTTGTACTATTGTTTTTTTTTTTGCTTGTTTAACAGAACATTTGTTCTCGGAAGCATATTTTATTTACTAATAATATGTAAAAATTCTTTAGATAACTCTTTTTTTTTCTTTTTTACAGGATGGAAAAAGAAGGCAGAGAAATACCACCAATAGTATGAAGAACTACGATCAAGTTGTAAGGGAAGGGAGATGCAAGTGATAGTATCTGGCAGTACCAAGTACTAAAGGGAGCAGAAAGCAGTACAAGAGGAAAGGATTACAACACTCTAAGGACAGAAGAAGAGAAGGGGAGGTAAGGAAGTACCAACAATGGTATGTGGTAAATACGACAAAGTCAAAAGGGAAAGGGAGCACTAACAGTGAAGAGTCTAAACCACAGAAAAAACAGTAAAGCCTAAACGTAAAAAGGTAAGCCAAAGAAAAAAATATTCAATGGAAGGAAATTATGAAAAAAAAAATAACTACTTATCCAGTGCAGCTCAAGAGAGACTGGTTGACCACGTCCATTAGCTAGAACTGGCAAACTAGATCTGAGGTGATTATCAGGGTGCATTGTGAGTAAGGGAGAAGCTCAAGAGATCTGGTGCCAGTGAACTTTGGCTTCGGCCGAGTCAGATCTGACGGATCGGATCCAAACCCTTTTGTTGAGGATAGAATGAAGATTGACAACATCAGACCATATATTCTTAGAAATGAGCCAGAGGCAGCACCTCTAGAAGAAGTATTAGCTGCAACATGCCTACAATTAATAAAATGCCTTGCCAGTTGAGATGCAGACATGATCAGGCCTTGTAATGAGGTTTTAGTGTCAGAATCTGGTACATTATAAACTACTTTGGCTATGTTATCCAACATGGAAACTAAGAATTTGGTCATGTGTGTTTGGTAGATGGTAGCTCTGAAGGATAGGAGGGCAGACATGTAAACCTTTTTATAACTCCTGTCCATGGCCCTAGTATCCTTATCATTAGAAAGATCATTGGTAGAGGGTAACAATTTAGATGCCTTCCCACATTTTAAAGAGATAGCAGCTGGATCCAATGACAGGTTTTTGTATAGACACTTGTGAATTTCTGCTACTTTTTATAAAATCTATCTGGCTTTTTAGATGCAGTGTTTGTTTGATCACTTATTTATTTGTGTATTTATTTAAGTCTAATAACCAGGTAAGTGGACTTATCAACAGACCATTTTCATCTGCAACCCAGGTCCCATGGTGCAAGACAAAAAAAGAAGTTATGTACTCACCATAACATTCCATGTTTGTAGTCCATCTTGCTCTTCATTCTTACATGTGGGATTGGAGCCAATCCTTGGCTCCGACTCGGCCTATTTACAAGCTGGAAGTCTTCTAGTTGGCTTGTGGCTAGGTAGGTATCCCATGGTGCACAAGTACAATCCCCAGATCTTGTTTGCTGCTAATTAGGAGAGAAAATAAATATACAGAAGAAAGCCAATACTAAAAAGGTCACCATAAAACATGTAATGGTATTTTTCAGTCTCCAGGTACTTCCAGGATGGGGTTAGGAGGGTGGGTTCATAAGAATGAAGAGCAAGATGGACTACAAACATGGAACGTTATGGTGAGTACATAACTTCTTTATGTTCTGTATTCCTATCTTATCTTCATTCTTAGATATGGGACAGCGTCCCTAGTGCCTTATTCTTGGGTGTCTCAAGGAAAAATACTCCTGAGTACTGTGGAACCAAATGATGCTCTACCCCTGGAGGTTAAATCCACTTTGTAATGGTAATAAAAGTGTGAGGGGTAGCCCACTTTGCTGCTGCACAAACATTATCAAGTGGGACCCTCACTTGAAAAGCTGCAGAGGTAGACTGAGATCTGGTAGAATGAGCCTTGATTTTAAAGGGTAAAGGTCTACCCTCAGAGTTGTAAACATAAGCTATACAGCTAGAAATCCAATTTGAGAGTGTCACTATGAAAACTGGTAAGCATGACCTGGATTAAGAGAAGGAAATAAATAATTGATCTGATTTTCTGATTTCCTTAGTCCGGTGCAAATAAAAATGTAATTGTCTATGGACATCCAGCTGATGAAACCTGTATTCCGCTTTGTTGGAATGATTTGGAAAGAACACAGGAAGTTCTATGGATTGATTCAAGGTGGCATGGGAACAGACCTTGGGGACAAAAGAATTATTAGTTTGAAGGGACACTCTGTCTTTGTGAAAAATCAGGTAAGGAGGTTTCACAGACAATGCTTGCAACTCTGACACCCGTCTGGCCAACATGATAGCCACCAGAAACAAAGTCTACCAAGACAGGAATTTCAAAGGGGGTGAATGAGAAGGCTCAAAGGGCAGAGAAGTTAATTTGGATAACACAAAATTTAAATCCCATGTGGCCACAGGTTCTTGCAAGGGGGGTCTTAACAAAGTGGCACCTTTAAGGAAAGTTTTGCACAGCCTATGTGACCATCAGATTAGAATCTTGAAAACCTAGATAAAAATTTGAAATTGCTGCCAATTGAACTCTGATAATGGCAGCCATAGATCCCTGGTGAAAAAGCTCAGACAGGAATTCCAAAACCACTGAAATGGTGGCAGTGCAAGGATCAACATTCATTTTCTGCACCCAGATAGAGAATCTTCTCCATTTACTGGAATATAGTTTCCTAGTGGAAGGTTTATTAGAAGACTTAAGGATATGAGTCACGGAGGGTGAGAAATCGTGAAGCCTGACTAGGGATGGAACTGGAGCAGCCACGCTGTCAAATCGAGGGTGTGTAAGGAGGGGTGAAGCGAAACTGACATGTGAGTCAACAGGTCTGGAACTGGGTCCAGAATCCAAGGATCATCTAGGATAATAGGCCTGAGAAAGGGGAACCAAACCTGACGAGGCCAGTAAGGAGCAATGAGGATCAGTTTGCTTCCCAGCCATTTTGCTTTCTGA
The DNA here is from genome assembly GCF_019279795.1 of Protopterus annectens. NCBI lineage: Eukaryota > Metazoa > Chordata > Ceratodontiformes > Protopteridae > Protopterus > Protopterus annectens. The sequence continues at coordinate 508,700,298 of NC_056742.1, forward strand.
ATAACCTTGGGAATGAGAGGGAAAGGAAGAAATGCAGGGGCCAATCATGAACAACTGCGTCTCTCAGTGACTCCCCCAGAGGGAGGATGAGGGAGAAGTAGCTGCTGCATTTGGCATTGATTGGACTGGCAAAGAGATCACAGCAAGGCTGTCCCCATCTGTGGAAAATCTGTTCTGCTATTTCTTCTTTTAGAGACCACTCATGAGGCATCAGGATTGCCCGGCTGAGCTTATCGGCTATCACATTGGTTGCCCCTGGAATGTGCGTTGCCACCAGAAAACACTGGGAAGATATCACCCATTTCCAAACTCGAATGGCCTCTCGACAGAGTGGGTAAGATCTGGTTCTGCCTTGTTTGTTGATATACCATACTACCGACATGTTGTCTGATTGTATTGCAATAGTCCCCAGAGGCAGAAGGTCGTGAAGTGCTTGCAATGCCAGGAGCACCACCCTCATCTCTAGAATATTGATATGCAGGTGTGCCTCATGATCTTGCCATGTGCCTTGGACAGTCCTGCCTAGATAATGCCCCCCCACCCTATCTGTGAGGCATCCGTGGTCACAGTGGCAATGGGTTGGTGAGGAACAAATGGAGTGCCCGTCGTTGACTGATTGAGTACAGTCCACCAAATTAGGTCCTTCTTGCAAAAGTCTGTCAGCAGAATGTGATGAGATAATGGAAGGTGCTGAAAGGACCATTGGGACAACAGGAGCTACTGAAGAATCCTCATGTGTAGTTTAGCTAGTGGAACTAGCAATATGGTGGAGGCCATGGTCCCTAAAAGCTGTAGAATAGTCTTGGCTTTTAGTTTTCATAAGGGGAGAATACATTGAATTTGAAGAACCAGATTTTGTGCCCTTTCCACAGGAAGACGAGCCAACAGATCTACTGTATCAATCTCTGCACCTATAAAAATCACAGATTAAGAGGGCAATAAGGCAGATTTTTCCCAATTTATAGAAATTACCAGCTGGGCACACAGCTGAATGGTAGTGTCCCTGGTCTGAAGAAGAAGATGCCTGGTGGGGGCGGTCAAGAGCCAGTCATCCAGATACAGAAACACCTGGAATCCTTGATGTCTCAGGTGAGCAGTCACTAAAGCCATACACTTGGTGAACACCCTGGGGGCTGTGGTGAGACCAAAGGGCAGAGCACGAAACTGGTAATGACTGGCTCCCAGCCAGAAGTGTAGATGACTCCTCAATGCCCTGTTCATTTTTATGTGGTAGTAGGCATCTTAGAGATCTATTGAGCACATCCAATTGTCTTTCCCTAATAACGGGAGTATAGACTGCAGTGTCACCATCCGGAACTTGTCCTTCTTCACTGATTCATTCAATCTGCTGAGGTCCAAGATGGGCCTCCAGTCCCCTGTACGTTTTGGCACTAAAAAGCATCTGGAGTAAGTTCCAGATCCTATTTGGTCTGCTGGGATGGTTTGGATGACTCGTTTTGCCAGCAACTTGTTAACCACCACAGTTGCCTGATCCCTGTGATTGGCTGGAACATCCAAGATCCTCTTGGGAACAAACGGTGGAAGAGAAAAGGGTATGACATAACCTCTGGTAATAATTCTTTGTACCCACTTGTCTTGAGTGATACCCAGCCAGGCTTCTGGATACAAAGAAATGCGACCCCCACCTGACCCCAGAGAAGCACAGTCAGGCCCCACATCAGGAGCGCTGGTAATGCCGGCCCCGAAAGGAATCGCGACCTCCCTGGTTTTGTGGATCGCCCCTGCCTCTAGGGTGACGTCTACCATTTCCTCCTCCTCCTCTGCCTCTGAAGGAGGAGTCACTCTGTTCAGCCTGGAAAAACCTCTGGGACTTCTTGAACCACATTTTACTGCCCCTCTGACCCTTAGGATATGGTCTAGAGGGTACAGTAAAACTTACTTCCACGGCAGAGACTGTTTTTCCTTCTTGCTCGCACTGGGTGAGAGTGTCCTTTACCTTGGGTCCAAACAAAGAGGAACCATCGAAGGGGGCATTGGTAAAGGTAGACTTGAATGGTTCCGCAAAGTTACACAAATGCATCCAGGAATGACGCCTTAGGGAAATTCCTGAACCCACTGCTCTACTCGCTCCATTGGCTGCATATGGAATAAGCCGCATGGACGAGTTGACGAGAGAGTTCAAGGTGGACAACTGGGCAGACACTTTGTCAGGGACTCCCACAGTACATCTACCTTGTAGAGAATCTCCTAACTCCTTAAGGAGATCTCTCTGAAGCCTTGTGAAGTGTGTAAGGTAGTTCAGCGATCTAAGGGTAAATGCCGCTGAAGAGAAGATACGCTTCCCATATCTGTCCATCGTTCAACACTCCTTATTCAGCGGATAAACAGAAGAAGAAGTCTCTGCTAGTTCCTTCTTAGTGGCTGCCGCCACCACCATGACATCTACGGGAACACCTTTAGACAAAAAATCCTTATCTGGGGGTGCAGACAGAAACTTATTCGGTCTCCTGGGGACTGACTCCATGGCATCAGGAGTATCCCACACCTTTTGACTAACTAGTTCCATCAGTTCATTGAAGGGTGGAGACACCCAAGTGGCTGAAGGTTGAGACCTGAAAGCCTTCAGGTACACTGACTCCTCATCAGAAGGAGTGACAGTGGGCCAGCCACACCTCTGTTTAAGGATTTCCAGGATATCTACGAAGGAGACATCATCAGAGGAAGACTTAGGGGACCCTTCTGACTCCTTGAGGTCAGTGACAGAGGTCAGAGACTCATCCTGGGAGTCTACATGCTTCCTCTTACATGTTCTTTTCCATGGGGGCTCCTAAGAGGGATATTCCGGGGAGGTCTCAGAAGAGTGGGGCCACTGGCCAGTGGTACCTGAGGCTGAGGATCTCTGCTGTCAATGGAGTGAGTAGGAGCTGAGACAGAAGTAGGTGCCTTAGGGGGAAGAGTGTCAGTACCTTTGGTAGGAGCTGAAGATCGGGACAGCACACTCCACATCATCTCAAATGTCGACCTCTCCAGCTCCGAAGACCACCCCAACTCCGATGAAACTGAGGATGCCATTGGCTCCAGAGCCATCAGCTCCTAGATAGACATAGAATCCGAACTCACCCTCGCCGACGGGCTGAGAGGGAGACTCGGAACCGAAGAGGTTCAGTTCCAGGCATCCCTGTCGGGGCCGACTGGGGGAGCTTCGGCTCCTAGACACCACGGACGGCACAGAGAGTGTCGGAGCAGAACTAGGCTCTGAAACCACCACAGGGGGAGCTGGGGCTGAGGGTTCCACCAGTGGTAGTAAGCGATCCTGCTCTGAAAGGCTAGCATGGCTTAGGGGAGGAATGACCGAAGGGGGCTTAACGGACTCAAGTGGCTCCGGAACAGACTGGGTCAGATCCAACAACAATTTTGGTAAGGCAGATGATCTCAAAAGTCTCAACACTACCTTCTCCACATCTTCTTCCGATAAACTCCTAGAAGACCTGGAGGACAGAGTGAGAGAACTGGATCTCTGCAGTATCGGTGACTTCAATGTAGGGGAGACCAGTAGAGGATCCATAGACAGGCTCCATAAAATACTCTCAGAAGTCAGCTCCGCGCTACTTGGTGCCGATCCTGTAATCACAGTACTACTCTCAATCGGCACCAAACTCTGTGAAGCCGATGAGACAATGGACTTATCAGGCTTAGTAATTTTAAGAGGTGGCTCCAAGACACCAGCTGGTGCTGGGGATGGCCTCTTACAGGACTTAGACTTTTCCTTTTTAGATCCTTAAGATCTAGAAGAGGAGGAAGAGCTAGCCAGATCTTCCTCAAAGGAAGGTTTTAGAAGACCTTTTAGGATGAGCTTATTTTTTTCTTTCTTGCAACACCCTAGCACTGAAAGAGTGGCAAAATAAACGAGTTTCCTGTAAGTGGATGGCCCCCAAACAGTAAACGCAGTTATTGTGGCCATCCGTTATGGACATCTTCTGTGAGCATTTAATGCATTTCTTAAAGCCAGATGGCTTATGGTCCTTGCTTTCTTTAGACATTCTCACAGAGATAAGCTGACACACACACAGAAATAAAAAGGAGAGGACTAGGTCCTCTAATTTAAACGGGCTTAGCCCTGCAGGAAAGAAAAAGACATCACGAGGACTAGGTCCTCTAACTTAAACGGGCCTAGCCCGGGCAGGAGAGGAAATGGAAAACTAGGTCTTCTAATTAAAATAGACTTAGGGAAAGGTACAATAAGAAGAGTCATCACACACTCAAACAGTAATAAAGTGTAAATTTACTCAACAAGGAAAAAAGAACCTCGTTCTGTTAACAACACTAACCAATTTAGCAAGCGGAAACCCGCAAAAAATTTAACTTATGACTGTGGAAAAACAGAACTCGTTCTGTTAACAACACTAACAAATTTAGCAAGAGGAAATCTGCAAAAAACTGTGACTTTAGACTTATTAAACAACACACAGCCTAACTGAGCGCAAAAGGCACCTGCAATTACTAAACTCTAATATAACACGAAAAACCAGCACACAGGATACCAGTACTATGAAGCCAAAAGGCCAACTGCAGCAATGAATTTGCACACAAAGCGGCACACTTATAAAACTAACTATTCTAAGTTGCAAACTACATTAACTATGACTAAACAATGATACAGAAACAGTTTTGAGTAGAAACATCCAAAAATTTTGTATAAAATTGAAAAACTTAGCCAGAGCCAAAGAGAAGCACAACCGAACTCGTCGACGTGACAAACGAGATCTTTCCTGAAAACACTGGAGAACATGAAGATCTCTCCGAACACCATTATACTGGGCGACTTCAACTACCCAAACATTGACTGGGAGCACTACTCAGGCCCCAGCACCTTAGCCCAAAGGTTCCTGGAAATTATAAACTCAAATGCTATGGAACAACTAGTCACCACTCCCACAAGAGGGGACAACATACTAGACCTGATCATTACCAACATGGGGACTCTATGCTCCACACCAGAAGTATATCCCTCATTGGTAAGATCAGACCATAAATTAATTTCACTGGATGTCCACATCCCGACCCCACCCCAGCCCAGAAAACCACAGTGAAAAACTTCTCAAAAGTGAACTTCTCACTTCTCAAAACCAAAGTGGAATCCTTCAAGGCCCCAGGGCCAGTGGAAACTACGGCCCAAACTGCAGAATCCTATATAAACACATTCTACGGACATCTCCAGGAATGCATGGATCATGCTATCCCAAACAAAACCAAGACCCAATCATCCAAAGGCAGGCGTCCAGTCTGGTGGACCCCTGCCATAAATAAACTGTACAACAGAAGGAGGAAGCTACTACATGATAGAGCAAAATCCCTAATAGGGAAGGCATCTCTGATCAGTACTAGCAAAAAATTACGATCCCTCATAAAATCCTCCAAGGCCAGCTTCGAGAGAAAAATTGCACAGGACACCAAAGACAATTATAAGGCTTTTTTCAGTTATGTTAGGAACCTAGGATGCAACTCCCAGACTTGTTCTGAGTTGATTCTAAATGACAAAAAATACACTGAACCCACAGACATCGCCAATATCCTGGCAGACAGGTTCAGTGCAAACTTCTCCACCCCCCCCCCCAAAGAGCAAGTATCTATCCTGGCAGAGGGCTGCCTCCCAAACATCTCTGATGCTCAGGTGAAGGCTGCTTTCTCCAAAGCAAAAAAACACTGCTTCCATGGGACCAGATGGCGTCCCAGGTTGTGTCCTACATGAACTCCAAGAGGAACTAATCCCTCAAATAAAACAGCTATACAATCTCAGCCTCACTACAGGATATGTGCCCACAGAATGGCGTACAGCAACAGTGGTCCCACTCCACAAAGGTGGAGCCTCTACGGACCTTGGAAACTATCGCCCCAAAAGCCTGACTAGCTTAGTCTGCAAGGCTATGGAGAGGATCATCATGGAGCTCATAAACAAAGACATTGGGGACCTACAGACACTAGATCCTACCCAGTTTGGCTTTGTCAAGGGCAGATCCTGCCTTTTGAACCTGGTTGACTTCTTCGAAACAGTCACCAAAGCCATAGATGAAGGGAAGGTAGTCCACACAGCCTATCTGGACCTTGCAAAGGCATTTGACACAATACCCCACTCGGGCATCATAGATAAGCTATCCAGCTTAAATATAAACCCCTATGTCACAAGATGGGTCGCAAACTGGCTCAAAGACAGAACCCACAGAGTGAGAGTTGCTGGAGCCATGTCAGACACGAAACCGATCACAAGTGGCACAGGGTTCTGTCCTGGGACCACTCCTGTTCGGTATATACTTTTCCGAGGTACAGGCAAACGTGGGAGGACTATGGCTCACCAAGTTCACAGACGACTGCAAACTGGGCACCATAATCGACTCTCCAGGTGACACAAACATCCTTCAAAAAGGTCTCACAGAGACAAATAACTGGTGCCAGCGCCATGGTTTAAAGCTAAATGCCAAAAAATGTATAGTCATACCCTTTGGCAAAAACAATGTGCCCACAAATTACCACATAGGCAGAAACCCATTAAGTACAGAGAAAGTTATTAGGGACCTGGGGACCCAAGTTGATAGCAATCTCTCCTTTGAAAACCACATTGCCAAAGTGGTTAGAAAGACCTTCTACATAGCCCACCTCATCACGAAGGGTTTCACATCTAGATCAAGAGAGGTAATCGTGCCTTTATTCATCCCTCATCAGGCCCATCATAGAATACAATGCCCCTTTTGGGATGTACCTTACCCGACACCTGCAGCAATTAGAAAGACCCCAAAAGTATCTCACCAAGAGGATCAAGAGTCTCAAACAGATGCCATATGCTGCTCGGTTAAAAAAACTCCAGCTCTACTCAGTTGCATACCGCCTACTTTGAGGCGATCTATGCCTGACATACAAAGCTATGTCAAATCCAGAATTAATGGACATGCTCCACCTCAGTAAATCTAAATCCCTTAGAGCCACATGCTCGAGGGACTTGAACCTCAGCACAGAAATAAATAGAACTTGCTGGAGGGACAGGTTCATAACCCAGAGGCTCCCTTCACTCTGGAATAGAATTCCAGTTCATGTGAGGCAGAGCACCTCACTGAATCTCTTCAAGAAGAATCTCGATAGGTGGATGGGGGATCGTAGGTTTGTCCCAGGGATTACTCCCATGTCACTATTAGATAGAGGCACAGTAAACTAAACCTTAAAAAGGGCACAGTATACTCAAATCAAGGGGTGGCGTAAGCCATACAGAATTGGGCTAAGCTTATAATTGCCCCAGGGCAGATAGCCTAGTATGAACCTATGAACCTATAAGCTGGTTCAAATGGTGGTAAAGTTAATTTTACAAGCAAATACTTTTCTCTGGGAGTAGGAATAAATTTCCTTGGGGGTCTGATGTGCAGGACACCTTTTAGGAAATGCTTGACCTTAAGGTGTGATGAAAGAAATAGATCCATTGGAAGACAATGCCAGACCCAAATTGAGAAGCTCAGGTAAATATTGAAAGATGTAAAGTATCCCTGGCTGATAGGGATCCAGTCCTCTCATTTAGCACCAAAAAGAATATCTTTCCCATTTAGATCTATTTTCAGGGTTTTCTAGCCTCCTTTATTACCTGTAACATGTCCTCAGAGTAAAGGTACCTAAAAGGAATCAAAACTTTATCATCCATATGGTGAGTCTGGATAAATGAGAGAATGCTTCTGTTGTATGAGCAAGTTCATTTTGTGGGATAATATGTGGTGGTTGTCTCTAGCTAATTAGAAAAGAAGGGAGAGCCAATGTTCTCTGGGCCTAAAAGGAGTCACCAAGAGAATGTTGAGATTGTCCTTCTGAATTTATGAGAGGAAGGTTTGAATAAGAGGAAAGTGGGCAAAAGCATACAGGAATTCCCCTTTCAATATGAAGGAGAAAGCATCCATTGCTGGGCTTCCTTGTAAGAGGTTCTGGAGCAAAATATTCTGTGTTGATGGTTTAGGTTGGAGGTGAAGAGCTCTATCTCTGGAATATCCTACTGGTGGACATTCTGCAGGAAGGCCTCCCTGTTCAAGATCCTTCATGCGGGACTGCCTTTAATCTGTTTAGGTAATCTGCTAAATTGTTCTGTTCAGATGGAATGTAAAATGGTTGTAGGAAAAGGCTGTGATGAATAGCAAATTCTCATTGCTAGCCTGCACATGAGATAAGATTTTGTGCCTTATTTGGAAGCATAATTTCTTTGAAATTTTAACAGGAAAAAGAAAAAGTTGTTTAAACCCTTGAATAGTTTAACCTCTTCTTTCATTTTTTTTCTAAGCTCTGCAGATGGGTGGGGCAAAAAGGAAGGTTTTTTTTTATCTAATGGAGTATCTTAAAGCTTTGCTTTTACATCTTCTGATGGAGAGTAGATTTTTAGCCAGAAGTACTTTCTCAGCATAGAACCTGTGGCAGCAGCCATGGAAGAAGCATTCACGACATCATAGGCACACCTAATGAAATGGCATGCAACCTGAAGTGCAGAAGGAATCATATTCTGCAGAATAGCTTTTGAGTCACTATCAGGGAGGGTAGGCAGAAGTTTAGTCTCGTTGTCAAAAATAGAAAAAAGGACCTTATCATGTGTTTCGGATAATTAATAGCATGAAAAGTTAAAGTATCTGACATATATATTTTTCCCATACCTCACCATAGCTCTACTGCCCCTGTCATTTGCAGAGTGTTGGTAGATGGGAAAAGTTTAGAAGGTTTATCACAATCTGTGGAGACAATTGTAGGGTCAGTAAGAGGATTTTTGTAGAGGTAGATGTGACTGTCAGGGACCTTGTAATACCAGCCAAAATTTTTTGGCATAGGTGGTTGAGACTAAAGAGCTAAAGAAGACAGGAATGTGTCTCCTAAAACGTTAAGAATAATAGGGATGGGTGAAGGCTTGGGAACTTCCATGTGTAAGAGATTGTAATATTTCTTTTGGGATTCAGAGAGCTGTGCTGACCATCCCAATTAAAATGTTGCATCATTTTCTGAACTGTTTCTCCAAAGGTTAGCTCCTGCTGGGAATAGTCAGAGGACAAGGTGTCATCTGTTTCAAATTCATATCCCAAGTGGTAATAAATATGTAAAGAAAAAAAAAAGCTCATATTTTGTTTCAGAATATGAATCTTCATTAGAAGAAGTATCCCTTTTTCATTTATTGGGGGTAGTTGGGGTGGAAGCAAAAAATATATATATAGGGTTTAAGAGGCATAAGGGCTTTAAACAATCCCTGAGAAAAACCTGCTATTCTTGTTTAGGTTCCATGTATAAATAGGAACTGTAGGAGAACAAAGGTGCTTAGTCATTTTGTTTTGTTTATTTGGGTTTTTTTAGAGTTTTCCAAGAAAGCTATGTGATAATGACCTGACTCTCATCCAACACCATCAAAAATTATGAGATGTCCTCACATACTAAGATTTGAGTAACACTGTATGATCATTCAGAAATTATAAGCTAGGGTTTCCCCTTTGAGGCCTTAGCAGCAGTTTGACTGGTTGGACCAGACATGCCTGCAGGCTGTTACATTTTGACCTCCTGCAGGGTCATAACAGAGGGAATAGACCCAGAGGTTGGAAAGTGCACAGGCTTCTTAATCACTTCAATGGAAATAACCAACTCCACTCTGGAGAAGTAAGTCAATGTTGCAACATCTTCCTTCTGCTTTTTAGTTTTCTTTTTCAGCTCTGAAGAGACATCTGAGGCAGGAACTTTGGAGGACATAGTGGGTCATGCTAGAGACTTCAGATGTTTTTTTTTTCCCTAAGTAAATAATTCATAGGTTCATAGGTGAATACTAGGCTAACAACAACTAGGGCCCCTATAAACCTAATCGTGCTACACAAATGTGACCCAGAAATTTGATTTATATAGGTGGTGATGCAGACCAGGGGTTAATTTTTGATTACTCATCCATTGGTCCAAGATGTACTTAAAAGGGGATAGGGAGGACCTCTGCTTCACATCAATGGGGAACCTGTTCCAGAGAATGGGAATTCTCTGAGAAACATAACTATCTTTCCAACTTCCTATTTATGTTGCAAGCAAAATGTAGGTCTTTTAATCTAGTACTTCTGATGCTGTTTGTTTTGCAGATGTGCAAAAGGTTCATCAAAACAGTGTCCAGGGATGCCCTGTATGCTAAGCAAAGATCACCTCTCAGAAGTCTATATGATTCTAAGTAAAGAGACAGGACTTTGTGATGATCAGCATAGGCCATTATGTTTACTCCCTGTATTCTTTTTGTAAGGAATCATTGTGGATGTTCCAGTTGCTGCATGTGTCTGGTAAGGTACATAACGATAGGGGCGTTATACTCTATGATGGGTCTGATGAGGGCTGAGTACAGTGGTATGATGACCTCTCTGGACCTAGATGCTATGCCCTTGTGATATAGAAGGATTTTCTTACTACCTTGGACATATACTTGTCAAGGGTAGGTTACTGTCTACATGAGTTCCCAGATCTTTGACTAGTGAATCAACTTTTAAGGGAGTTTTATTGATGATGTAGCTACCTGTAGTGGCAGACTTCCCAAAATGTACTATAATGTATTTCTTGGTATTGAGGTTTAAGCTATGGCTTTGGCAGAAAGTGTTTGTATTAGACATTGCTGAAGGGTTTTCTTATCTTGGGGGAATTCAGTGCCTGCTCCCAGTTTGCAATCGTCTAAGAACTTGGTCAGCCAAATATCTTTGACATTGGCTATGACACCTGAGAAGTAAATGCCAAAGAGGAGTGGCCCAGCACAAAGTTCTATGGGACTTCACTGATGACCTGCTTCTTTGTGGAGGTGGCTTCACTGATTCTAACCTCCTGGGTCTTATTGGTGAGTCAGATAGCCATCCAGCATGTTAGAAAGGGGTTTAACCTAGTTACATAAGTTTACTGATAATGCCCAATTGGGGTACTGTATCAAATGCTTTAGCCAGATCTAAGTAGGCAGTATGCACCATTTTTCACTCTTCCATACCCTTAATGACATTTTTAAAGAAGTCCACCAGATTCAGTAAGCATTACCTTTGTGATGATATCAGGTAGTGCAATCTGGGCCAGGGAGAGTAGGGCAGTGCATATGTAACATATGCCAGCACAGCTAGCTGGAGTTTTGTAAAGTATTTTATGTCATTTGACCATCACACTGATTTGTACAGATACATGTGTTAAAATGTATTTGTAAAGTTGCTTGTGTTAAAAATGTATCAACAGTGGATCCTGCTGAACAAAAAAGAGATAAACATGTATGTCAGACAGTATTATTATAACTGATTAAATGTATATGTTTTAACAGAGAATTCTGGAAGGAATGAGGTTAATCTCAGTCCAACTAATTTAGAAAAATAGGTTGAAAATTAAATGGGATGATTTAGGCCATAAAGATTTCATCGTTCAGGTCCGGTTGCAGCCAAAGACAAAAATGTCTGGTAAAACCAGGACTAGGAATCTTACTGTATTGTCCTTAGTGGTGAAGTAATTGCTGCTCTGGAAGGGTGGACATTTTTAAAATTGTTTTATAGCTTTCAGATGCTGCAACAGATCTAAGCAAAGCTCTGAGTGTGTATTCTACCAGAGTCAGGTGACCAGATGTGATGTCATTCTATAACTAGCATTGAAAGGATTTTTTTTAGATATTCGTGAGAGATATTCCAGAGCTCTCACAGCAGCACTTTGTTTTTTAGAACCTGACGGGAACCTGCAGGAAAGTTCTCTAGATATCTCACACTACCTCACACCTTATATTGCCTTGCTGTAGTAAGCAACTCAACACTCATCATCTTGCCTTGCTGTAGTAAGTAACTTAACTAGTTAACAGTAATTCTTTAGTCAGTCAGGAAAATATAGTGAGATTAGTTACGTATTATTTTTCTCCATCTGTGTGAATCTATCCAACTGTCTTATTTTTTATATCTCCTGTGATTGAAACTCTGGTGTTTATTGTAAGTAGATATTCAGTATTCTCGTGCTCTATTCATTATTAAATATTTCTATACTTTTCAATGTGGCTCAGTCTTTTATGGAATACTTTTAACATCTTAAGAGTACTTATGCTTATTTTAGTGACAATCTGGCCACTCCTGAAAGTTTTCTTGCACTGGTCAAACTCTACCAATTGTATTAGTATTAATTTTACTCAATATAATTGGGTGCCCTTGTAAGAGTCTTAGAGTAGCTGACTGTTGACAGCTTAATTTCCTTATAGTCCTGATAGAGGAGCCACAGCTGGTAAATCTGTGCCAGACTTTCCCATGTGTGTGTGTGTGTGTGTGTGTGTGTGTGTGTGTGTGTGTGTGTGTGTGTGTGTGTGTGTGTGTGTGTGTGAGTGAACTACTTGTAACAGGGACACAGAGCTCCAAAGTGGTTAGTATGGAGTCTTGCTTGAGGCCTGGAGAGAGAGAAAGAGAGAGAGAGAGAGAGAAAGAGAGTCCAGTCCCAGGTCTGGAATGTGCTCCCTGTGTGCTCTTAAGGGAAATTGTGCCAGATTAGCTGTATCAGAAAATACTGTGTGTATCTATTTTCATTCCTAGTGGCTGTCCCTCAGTGAAGATTGAGGCTCTATGATTGCTGGGCTGGAGTAGGGACCATCACATATTAGTGGCAGCTGGGTGGGGTATTACTTGAACTTTAGTTGCCTGTAGGCCGTTTCACTGAAGGTGTCTGTACTCTCAGCAGCCACAAGGTAAACATACAGAGTTTCATTTTCACAACAGTTTTATTTATTTTTGTTAGTTTAGGTTAGTCAGGGAAAGCAGTCAAATATGTCAGCAGAGGATTATGACAAGCTGACAAAGAAAAAGCTGGCAAAGGTGTGTGAAGCCGAATGACTAGTGCATGCAACCTGACTAAAGAGAAAAAGATATCAGCCTTAGTCACAGCTGCAGCATGGACCGCATCCAGGAAGAAAATCAGTCTGGTGATGGGGATGTGCAGCCTTCAGAAAAAGGACAGTTCACTATTTCCTTAGAGGGCTTAAAAATCCATCTGAAGTTAAAGAGCTTGAAGTGGAGGCCAAACATTTGGAATTAGAATCAGTGGAGAGACTGAGGAGTTTGGAGGCTGAAGTAAAGAAGAAACATTGCCAACATGAGAGGGAGATGCTGACTCTTCATCAGGGTCATGGAGGTAATGGGAAAGGGAATAACCAAACCCCAGAAGAATAAAGGTCAGTAAATTTCTTCCACAGTTTACAGAGGGTGATAATTTTGATAGTTTTATTCATATATTTGAAAGAGTATGTAAACAGTATAATGTTAACCAAGGACTCTGGGTACAGTTCCTGACCCCCTTACTCCATGGTAAAGCTGTAACTGCTGTTTCTAAATTGTCTGATACTGATTGTTTAAACTATAATAAAGGTAAACACTGCTTATTGGAATGTTTTACGTCAACAGCTGAAGCTTACAGAAAAAAGTTTTGTCAGCATAGACTCAAGGCAGGTAAAAGTGTATGCGATCATATTGGTGAGTTCAGCACTTATTTTCATAGGTAGGTGAGTGGGTGTTAGATCACCACTATTGAAAGACTAACAGACCTTTCGGTGAGGGAACAAGCCCTTAACACTTTGCCTGAGGACATGAAAATCTGGTTGGCAGACCAGGAGTGTAACTCTGCAAATGAGCTGGGGAGAAAAGGGGATCTCTACGTAGAAGCAGGGCACCACTGCACAAGAAAGAGATACCCAGTGCTGCACATGAATATAAGGGAACCCATGGTGGACAGCCTAAACTGCCCCAACAGTGTCCACCGGTAACAGGGGAAGCCACTAGTTCAGATACACAGCTATGATTAAAGGTTAGATGTTTTAAATGTAACCAGAGGGGCAATGTAGCATACAAATGTCCACTGAAGCAAGGTGGGGAACAAAAGGTGAGGAAGCCAGCAAGTGTTAATTATAACATGCCAGTCCTAAGTTGTCTGGAGACAACACGGGTACCAAACTATCACTGGAGTTTGTATCCTATCTCAGTGGATGGAAGACATGCCACTGCTAAGTGAGGCACAGCTCTGACATAACCATTGTGAAGCCTGCAGTGGTTAAAGAGGAGCAGTACTTACTTGGGGAGTCCACTCCAGTCAGATCTCTAGGAAGGACCCCATTCCAAATACCTTCAGCCAGGGTTCACCTTGACTGGGAGGTCAAAAAGGAAGCTAGCAGGTAGGTGTATTTGACGATATCCCTGTAGATGTCTTGATATGGAATGATTTTGATAATGCAGTACCTTGTGTGCATGCAGTTACATGCAGTCAGGCCTGGAGACAGGCATGTGGGTCTGGTAGCCTGGGGGAGACCCTGGCAGACACCACACCTGAAGCTAGGGCTGGTGATGTTTCTCTTTCAGGGAGGGAGTTACCCTGCAGGACTGACCCTGAAAGTGAGCCACAGCTGCTGGTAGGAACTGATGTTCCTGTGGACAGGGTAACTGCCAGGACAGAGGTGAGTGGTAGTACCCAGCTTGACAGTGAGGCACTGCTGTCAGAAGATACCAGGCTTCCTGTGGAAAGGGAGCTGGGAAGGGTCACAAAGGTCGAGTTGAGACGGGCTCACATTCCGGACCCTACCTTATGAGGCTAGAGGGAGGTAGCTAAGGAGGCTCCTGATTCTCAAGGAAGAGGGAGGTCTGTATACTGAAACGAAGGGTTACTGTATATTGAGTGGACCCCTAATGTTGGGCTAGAGAGTGAGGTAATACAGCAGTTGGTAGTGCACAGAGTCTATCTTCTGGCACTTCTAGGCATAGTCCATGACATTCCTTTTACAGGTCATATGGGCAAAAAGTGTACCAAGAGACATATTATGCAGAACTGTTATTGGCCTGGGATGTAACAGGGTACTGCAGGACCTGTGAGCAGTGCCAAAAGGTAGACAAGGCAGGAGACAAGGTCAAAGGTCCTTTGATGCATTTGTGTGCAATTGAAGAGCTATTTCAGGGGATATCTATGGATATTATGGAGTCTCTGGGTACCCTAAGTTCCACAGGGAAGATTTATATCCTGGTGTTAGTGGATTACGCTACTAGGTACCCTGAGGTGGTGAATCTGTCCTCCATCGAGGCAGAGAAGGTAGAAAATGCTTTGTTAGAGATTTTCAGCAGAGTAGGTTTCCCAAGAGAGATACTGACTGGAAGAGGTGTCAATTTCATGTCAGACCCGCTGACTTGTCTGTGGAAGTACTATGGGATGAAACACCCCCAGACTAATGGTCTTATCAAGAGGTTAAACTCTACACTAAATACCATGCTACAGGCATTAGCAGAGCAGTTTAAGAGGGAGTGGGACAAATAGTTGCCCCATCTGCTGTTTGCATACAGGGAGGTACCCCAGGAATCCACAGGTTTTTCACCCTTTGAGTTGCTGTATCGGCATAGGGTGAGGGGGCCTTTTGTTTTGATTCGTGATGAGTGGGAAGGTGAGTGTGAATCCCACAAGCAGTCTGTTGTGCCATATGTTCTAAACCTCAGGACAAGGTTTAGGGAGCTCATGGGCTTGGCCCAGGAGAACCTGGCAGGAGCCCAACAGCAGAAAAAGGTCTGGTATGACTGGAATGCTCAAGCCTGAGAGTATGCTGTAGAACAGCAGGTTATGGTGCTCATTCCTGTCAGACAAAGTAAGCTGCAGGCAGCTTGGGAGAGACCCTTCAAAGTGGTAAGGAAGGTCAGTGATGTATGTTAATTACATGGTAAACCTGCTAGGTAGGAGGCAGGGGCACATATTGTACCATGTTAACATGATGAAGCCTTACTATGATAGGGAGTTCCTGGGCAGACTGCAAAGGCAGGGTTGACCATTAAGCCTCATAAGTGTCAGGTGGGTGTGATAGAGGTCTCCTACCTGGGATACAGAGCAAGGAGAGGTAAGATCAGGCCAGAACCTGCCAAAGTGGAAGCTATTTAACTGTGGCCTGCCCCTGTTAACAAAAAGCAGTTTAGGGCATTCTTGGGGACAGCAGAGTACTATAGAAGTTTGTTCCCAATTATAGTACAATAACTGCTCCCCTCACAGACCTGATGAGGAAAAACAAGCCAGAAAAGGCAGTCTGGACCCCAGCCTACAAGCAGTCATTCCAAAAGCTTAAAGGGGCTTTGGGAAGACCCCTGTGTTAGCCAGTCCAGATTACAGCAAAGAATTTGTTGTGCAGGTGGATGCTTCAAACCACGGGGTGGGGGCTGTACTCAGCCAGGTTTTCTCAGAGAGAGAAGACCACCCTATTGTATATCTCAGCCACAGACTCCAACCCAGGGAGGAATGTTATATAGCTGTACAAAAAGAATGTCTAGCCATAGCATAGGCACTGCAGAAATGTCAGCACTATATGTATAGATGGGAATTCACTGTGGTTACAGACCATAATCCCTTAACATGGCTACAATGTACAAAACAACAACATAGCAAGTTATTAAGGTGGAGTCTAGAGTTGCAGACATTTTACAGGACAATGCAGCACTGTAGTTTGGTTAGCAATGACAATAGAGATGGGGTCTCAAGACAGGGTATAGATTAATGTGTTCCCAGACAGGCCCATTTTTCTCAAAAAATGTTTTTCCAGAGTCACTTGAAAAACTAGCTTGAGTCTTCAAAGGGGGCAGAGATGTGATGATATCAGCTAGTGCCATCTGTGCCATGGAGAGCACGGCAGTACATGTGTATCATATGCCAGCATAGCTAGCTGAAGTTTTGTAAAGAATTTTATGTTATTTGGCTATCACATTGATTTGTACAGTTAGATGTGTTAAAAATGTATTTGCAAAGTTGCTTGTGTTACAAATGCATCAACAGTGGGTCCTGCTGGACAGAAAAGAGATTTATATGTATCTCAGAGAGTACTATTATGACTGATTAAATGCATATGTTTTAACAGAGAATTCTGGAAGGAATTAGGTTAATCTCAGTCCAGCTAATTTTGAAAAATAGGTGGAAAATTAAATGGGTTGGTTTAGGCCATAAATGTTTTATCTTTCAGGTCTGATTGCAGCCAGAGACAAAAATATCTCAGAAAAACAGGACTAGGAATCTTACTGCATCGGCCTTAGGGGTGAAATAATTGCTGTTCTGGAAGGGTGGAAGTTTTTGAAATTGTTTTATAGCTTTCAGATGCTGTAACATATCTTAGTAAATCTCTGGGTGTGTATTGTACTAGAGTCAGGTGAAAAGATGTGATGTCATTCTATAACCAGCACTGAGAGATATTCTGGAACTCTCACAGCAGCATTTTGATTTTTGAAACATGTCTCTTTAGTCAGTCAGGAAAATATAGTGAGATTAGTTAAGTGTTGTTTTACTCCATCTGTGTAAATCTATCCAACTGTGTTATTTTGTATACCTCCTGTGATTGAAACTCTGGTGTTTATTGTAACTAGATATTCAGTATTCTCATGCACTCTATTTTATTATTTATTATTAAATATTTCTGTACCTTTCATTGTGGCTGGTCTTTTATAGAATACGTTTAACATCTTAAGAGTACTTATGCTTATTTTAATGACACTGTGGCTGCTTCAGAAAGCCTTGCTGCATTGGTCAAACTCTACCATTTGTATTAGTATTAATTTTACTCAGTATAATTGGGTGCCCTTGTAAGAGCCTTAGAGTAGACAACTGTCAGCAGCATAATTACCTTATAGTCTGGGCAGAGGGGGCCCAGCTGGTAAATCTGTGCCAGCATTTCCCAGGTGTGTGTGTGTGTGTGTGTGTGTGTGTGTGTGTGTGTGTGTGCATGCGCATGTGTGTGTGTGTGTGTGTGTGTGTGTGTGTGTGTGTGTGTATGTGCGTGCGTGAGTGTGTGTGTGTGTGTATGAAAATCAAACATCAAATATCCAAGTGTGTGTGTCAGCTACTTGGAACAGGGACACAGAGCTCCAAAGTGGTCAGTGTGGAGTCTTGTTTGGGGCCTGGAGAGAGAGTCCATCCCCATGTCTGGAATGTGCTCCCTGTGTGTTCTTAAGGGAAATTATGCCTGGTGCAGAGAGCTGCATCAGAAAATAGTGTGTGCATCTATTTTTGTTCCTAGTGGCCATCCATCATTGGTGTTAGTGGTGAGGATTGATTACTGGCCCAGGGTAGAGACCATCACAACCTTCCTTTGACAAAGTCAATCTTGGATGAATCCAGTGATAAGGTCCCCTTTGTCCTTGCTGATAATTTCCATGGCTTTGCAAATAAGAATAGTCATACTAATGTGTTTGTAGTTTCCAGGATTTTTTGAAGGTCCTCCCTTATGAAGGGGGATGACTATTGCAGCCCTCCATTCATGTTGCACAAAGCTTGTTTTAAGACTATAACTAAATAATAACTCTAGGGGTCCTGATAGGTCTAGTGAGTGCAGCCAGTACATGCTCCTTAGTCATAGCTGGAGGAGTTATGTTTGAAGATATTTTTGAGGGGATATTTGAGGGTGAGATGGGGATAAAGTTGGAACTGAATTTGTCCTCTAACAGGTTTGCTATATTACCGATCTCCATGAATATGCCACCATTAATCACCAGTTCAACACATTGCTGTGTGCTGTCCTTGACATGTCTGACATAGCTGTAGAAGGCCTTATGGTTATCTTTCACCTGGGAGGCTATCTTAACCTCAAAGCTGACTTTGTTTGACCTAATTATCCCTCTTCATTGCCTATTTAATTTGATAAGAGAGTTTTTATCTTTATGATGGGCTAGTCCTATGCTTACTTCTGGTAGGCCATTGACATGGTTGTACAGAGTTTCTGAGAGCAATTCAGCAGAGGATGTTGTGTTCTCTGGGTTTGAAGAGGCATTGAATGTTGGCAATCCATCACTTAATAAATGGTAATTTGTCTTGGAATAGTTCCTAACAGTTACTGGTTGATGAGACATTGGGAGGGGTGCAGCATTTTCCCATGTTTGGGAGCACGAGGTCCAGTATGTTGGAGCTTCTAGTGGGTATATTCATTATTTGGTCAAGGGTGTTTGTATTTCTGAAGTCCAGGAATCTCTGTACCTGTAGATTTGAGGCTATGTAGGATTCCCAGTCTATAGAGTGATAATTAAAGTCTCCAATGAGTAACATGTTAGGATGGATGGTAAGTGACTCAGTGAATAAAATGCACCTATCAGGTAACTTTTTCTGTGGCACAAGGTGTAAGAGCAGACAACTTAAAGAAACAGCACAGCTGATGCAGGGCTGGAATCAAGTTTGAAGATAATTTTACAGATGAGGTATGAATACATGTTGCCAGTTATTGTTCAAAACTTGACTACTCTCAGTATTGCTAACACCATGTGAGCTATTGTCTGCCCCCTTTCATATTATTTAACATTACCCAAAGTCCTGATAATTTGTGCCAGAAATTAAAGTTTTGATGTTGCAAGGAAATATGAAAATGATGAATGTTTCACTGTTACACCCTTCTTGCCCTGGTCATTTCTAGATATACCCTTTGCGTGATTTCATGTTCCTTTAATTTCTTTTCCTTTTTTTTATAATGCCTTTTGCATTTGCACTCTGCTCAAAACATGCAAGCACAGTTCACTTCCTAAGGAAAAAAGTGAACATTTTAATTCAGGCTGCCTTCTGTAGTGCAGAATATCCTGACACCTTTGCATAGCCAGGTGTAGTCTGGATATTACTCAGTGAATAAAATGTACCTGTCGGGTAACTTTCTCTGTGGCACATAG
Source organism: Protopterus annectens (assembly GCF_019279795.1). Taxonomy (NCBI): domain Eukaryota; kingdom Metazoa; phylum Chordata; order Ceratodontiformes; family Protopteridae; genus Protopterus; species Protopterus annectens. The sequence goes on from NC_056742.1 coordinate 508,719,905, forward strand.
TGCAAAGTGCAGTGAGTTTAGAGAAAGAGGACAGCTGATACAGGGCTTGAATCAAATTTACAAATACTTTCACAGTGGGGTTCAGAATGCCATTTGTCACAATATTTTAATTAGAAATGCAGCTATGTATAAAAATAAGTATATAGACTTGGCTGTACCTAACCAGATCAAAACCAGGTCCTCCCGAAAAAACAGGTCACCCTGGTGGGCCTCAAGTATAAATAAGTTATATAACAACTGGAATAAACTGATCTCTAAGAACAAGAGGAAAGTAAATCAGCAGAAGAATACTCTCCACAGCTTGAACAAGCAGCTCAGATATCTTGTAAAGTCTCTAAAGCTAGTTATGAAGCTAAATTAGCATCCCTAGCTAAGGATAAGCATAAGACCTTCTTTAGCTGCATCACAAATCTAAAAAATCTAAAAGGGAATGCCCAACTATGTGCTGTACTTATAGTGGATGGTACCTCTCATACTGAACATGAGGAAATTGCCAACTTGCTAGCTGACAGATTTAGTGCAGACTTCACCTCCTTGTCCCCACTAGCCATACCCTAAAGCATACCTGACACCAGTCCTCTACCAAGTATATCCAAAAAGCAGGTCATATTCATGCTGTCCAAAGCTAAAAACATGGCCTCTATGGGACCAGATAACATCCTAGCCTGCTTACCAAACAATCTAAAACAAGACCTAGTGGAAAAAAATGGCATTCTCTTTAACCTCAACCTAAGCACTGGCTTTGTTCCAGCAGAGTGGAGAACTGTAACAGTAATCCCCTTGAGTAAACGGGGTCCATCAACTGACCATGGAAACTACAGCCCCATAAGCCTAACCAGCTTTTTCTGCAAGGCAATGGAAAGAACGATCATGGACCATATCAACATGGACATAGGTGACCTTCAAACTATTGGCCTGACCCAGTTTGGCTTCGTTAAGGGTAGATCATGATTATTGAACTTGGTGGACTTCTTTGAGAATGTCACCAAAGCCCTGGATGAAGGCAAAACAATACATACTGTCTATCTTGACATAGCCAAGGCTTTTGACACAATCCCCCACTCATGTTCTCTGTTATTTATCATTGAGAAACTCTCCCAGCTGGGGATTAACCCATATGTCACTAAATGGGTAGCCAACTGTCTCACCAACAGAACACATAATATTAAAGTTGAGGATCCAACCTCTACCAGTACATCAGTTACCAGTGGCACATTACAAGGATCTGTGCTAGGCCCTCTACTGTTTGGAATCTATTTCTCAGAAGTCCAGGTGAAAGTAGATGGCCTGTGGCTTACCAAGTATGCTGATGACTGCAAACTGGGCACACTCATTGAGTTCCCAAATGATGTTAACATATTACTAAATGGGCAAACACAGACAATAATTGGTGTCAAAGCCACAAACTAAAACTAAATGCAGAAAAGTGCATTATTATCCCCTTTGGCAAAGAGGAAGTCCCTGCAAATAACAGTATTGACAGCACCCCCTGAGCTCAAACGCAGTGATGTGAGATTTCAGAACACAGAATAATAGCAATCTAAACTTCGATCACTATATGTCTACAGTGGTAAGAAAAGCCTTCTATGTTGCACGTCTCATAAGTAAGGGCATCACATCCAAGACTAAGGATGTTATAACTCCTCTGTACTCAATCCTCATCAGACCGATCATAGAGTGCAACACTCCCTTTTGTATGCACCTCACTAGACACCTGCAGCAGCTGGAGAGACCACAGAGGTTTCACACCAAGAAAATTCAGGGCTTCCAAAATATCTTACATGAAAAGACTGAAAGCCCTGTCATGGTACTCTGTATCCTACAATATGCTGAGAGGCAACTTGTGCCTGGCCTACAGAGCAGTCTCTGACCCTGCCCTAATGGAAATGCTGCAAATCCACCAATCAAATGGGAGAAGAGTCACTCACCCCAAGGATCTCAGTGTAGCCTGTGACATTAACAGAACATGATGGAAGACAGATATATCTCCCAGAGATTCCCGCTCTTCTAAAGTATACTCCCAATTCACATGAAGCAAAGCTCCTCAACAACCCTATTCAAGTGCAACCTAGACAATTGGATGGGAAACCATAAATTCATCCTAGGGATGGCACCTGTGCCGCTCATGGACAGGGGCAGATGATGCTGATCATAGACTCACTCTGTGAATAACGACAATCTATCACCACCAACCACCTTAATGAAAAATGCTGTAAGGTACCAATGAAGGCTGTCCTCCTTGTTAAATGTACATAGTCCAAAATGCAATAGCCAGGTTACACTCAAAAGATTTTATTACAAACCAAACAAATTAAATAAAATAAAACAGATTTAGCACTTTCATCTCCTGATGCGGAGACTTCATCAGAATCATCTGCTTTACCATACTTTCATCATTTAAATAATGTTAAAATTCATTGCATTGGCTGGTCAATTAATAAACCATTTTTAACCCATGAAAGTCCGATAGGTTGTAATATATGAAAAAGTATGTTGCTAGTGATATTTTGTAATATAAATAACTAAATATAAAATTAAATACATGCATAAATGCAGATTGGTTAATAATATATTATTTCACACACAATAAAAACACCCTACCACAATTCCTATATATACTAACATATAACATATAATTAATTAATTAATATATAAACATATATATTCAATTATTTATTTATTTATATGAATAAGTGGTTTATTAATGAGATTTTTAACAATGCATTTTATTTATTAATTTATTCATACACATTTAGTGGGATTTTTTTTAAATATGAATTTTAGAAAATGGAATGTAATGCACTGTAGTAACTTTTGTATAATGATATATATATATAGGTTAGCACTAAGCTAACTGCCCTTGTGAGCCATTTTAAGCCTAGCCAGTTATCCCTTGTGAGACTCAAACCCTGCACCTTGTGTTTGTAAGGCAAACACCTTAAGCATTACGCCACCACCCCAACCAAACAGCCTCTGCAAGGCTCGAACCCAGGACCCTGCACACCACAGACAAAGTGATTTACCCCTAAGCCATATATATAGCATATAAAACATTTTAATATTATATGCACATCTTTTGATTTACTGTCATAGAAAAATGTGAACCTGTGTTTTATTAAGTTCCAATTTTTTATGCTTATTTTGTTATGCTTAGTGTTATATAAGTTAGTATATTTAGGAATTGTGGTAGGGTGTTTTTATTGTGTGTGAAATAATATATTATTAACCGATCTGCATTTATGCATGTATTTAATTTTATATTTAGTTATTTATATTACAAAATATCAATAGCAACATGAATATTTCATATATTACAACCAATCAGACTTTCATGGGTTAAAAATGAGTTATTAATTGACCAGCCAATGAATTTTAACATTATTTAAATGATGAAAGTATGGTAAAGCAGATGATTCTGATGAAGTCTCTGTATTAGGAGATGAAAGCGCTAAATCTGTTTTATTTTATTTAATTTGTTTGGTTCGTAATAAAATCTTTTGAATATAACCTGGCTATCACATTTTGGACTATGTATGTTTAACAAGGAGGACAGCCTTCATTGGTACCTTACAGCGTTTTTCATTAATAATGACAATCTAACAAGGTCAATTAGGGAACATGGGTATAACACGGTTACGTTTATAAAGGCCCTAGGTCATTAGCTTAGTAACCTCCTATGAACTGTGTTTATTGCAACAGCTGTATCATTACTGCTTGCTATAGAAGTACAGTATAATGTGTGCAAATGTTGCTAAATGTGACAATGATGATATTTTTGTAATAACTATTATTAGTTATTGAATATCATAAGAATGTTTTTATGACAGCATATCTTATGAAGTATGTATGCAACCTAACCCACCATGTATTACTCAGGTTATGCAATTGCATGCATCTGAAATGTATTTACAAACACCAATACTGCCCTTTACATAGAAATATAGTCCGATGACTAAGTAAAGTCACAGATATACAGGCATGTCTGAAGTATATCTCCAGTCATTACTACATTACTATACCTCAAATTACCATCTTAAAATGTAAGTTCTCCTGTGGCACCGACAGCTAATAAATAGAAGTTATGTCCTTACCATAACGTTCCATGTGGAGTGTTCATCTCGCCTTTGTTCTTACACATGGGTTCGGAGCCGATCCTCGGCTCCGTGTCGGCCGCTTGCAAGCTCTGCATCGAGAAGAAGCTCGAGACAACCTAATACCCACAATCCCCCTCTGCCTTTACCTCAGATCTAGTTTGCAAGCAAACCAGCAGTCAGAGAGAGCACACTCATGCCAAAAATTACATAAAGCAAGAAATCATCTATATATATATATATATATATATATATATACACATGTACATCATACATATACAACCACTGCAAATGCAGAAGCAGAATACTCCAGACCAGGCACCAAATTGAACGTTCTTCCTGAGGGTGGGAGGGTGGGAATGTAAGAACAAAGGCGAGATGAACACTCCACATGGAACGTTATGGTAAGGACATAACTTCTATATGTGAGAGTGTTCAATCTCGCCGTTTGTTCTTACACATGGGTAGCGTCCCTAGCTCCATGTTCCTGAGGAACTCACAGGAGAACGTTCTTGAGCACAGTGGAACCAAAGGTTGCCCTGTCCCTAGAAACCCTGTCCACTTTGTAATGAGAGATGAATGTATGTGGTTTAGCCCAAGTAGCAGCTGCACAAATTGTGTCTAATGGTAGGCGAGCTGCATGAGCCAGGGATGTAGACACTGATCTTGTAGAATGTCCTTTAGGTTTGACAGATAAAGTTTGATTTGAAGAATCATAAACGTATATAATACAATCAGTTAGCCATTTGGAAAGAGTTTGTTTAGTAACCGCTACACCTTTCCTGCTGTCAGCAAAGGCTACAAAAAGTTGATCAGATTTCCTTATGATCCTTTGTTCCATCCAAATAAAACCTGAGTTGTCTATGGACATCCAATTTGTGTAACATATACTCTAACTTATTAGAGTGATTCTTGAAAAAGGTAGGTAATTCAATGGACTGATTAATGTTATTGATAGAGCAAACTTTGGGGAGAAAGGATGGATTAGTGCGAAGAGATACTCTGTCAGAGTGAAAGATCAAATAAGGGTGTTTAATAGAAAGAGCCTGAAGCTCAGACACTCGCCTAGCGGATGTAATGGCTACCAAGAAGAGAGTCTTCCACGATAAATACTTCAATGGACAAGAGGAGGCTGGTTCAAAAGGGGGCAACATCAATTTAGATAACAAAAGGTTCAGATTCCAAGGTGATGTAGGAGTTCTAACTGGTGGTCTAATATGGAAAGATCCTTTTAAAAAGGCCTTACAAAGTCTGTGAGCCATAATAGGTGCCCCACATTCTTCCACATGAAAGTTGGAAATGGCAGCCAATTGCACTCTTAAAGTGGCAGGAGAAGCTCCTTGATGGAACAATTCTGTTAAAAACTCCAAGATCTTGTTTAACGGAGCTATGACAGGGTCCAAATGATGTGAGTCTGCCCAGAAGACAAAACGTTTCCATTTACTAGTGTAGGTCTTTGTAGTGGAAGCTTTATGAGAAGCCACTAGTATATTCTGAACTGCCGGTGTAAGAGAATCAGACCTGGCTAAAAAGGGAAGCGGAGCAGCCAAGCTGCTAGATGGAGTGATTCGAGTGAGGGGTGAGGAACCCCTGACAAGTGAGTCAGTAGATCCGGCTCTGGGTCCAGAATCCAAGGTCCCCGAATGCGGTGTTGCAAAAGAAAGGGGAACCAAATTTGACGAGGCCAGAATGGGGCAATGAGGATTATCGTCCTTTGTAGGTTGTTGGCTTTCTGCAGAAACTTTGCAATCAGGGGAAAGGGAGGAAAAGCGTACAGGAGACCCGGGGGCCAATCGTGCACCAGCGCGTCCCTGGGGACTTACCCTGGAGGGGGTAATAGGGCAAAGTAGCTCCTGCATTTGGCGTTCATTGGAGACGCAAAAAGATCGCAGGAAGGCTGGCCCCACTTGCGAAAAATCTTCTTCACAACTGACTGTTTGAGGGACCACTCGTGAGGCAACAGGATTGCTCTGCTCAGCCTGTCGGCTATGACGTTGGATGACCCCGGGATGTGCGTTGCGATCAGAAAGCGACCCATGGACTCCGTCCATTGCCAAATTCTCATGGCCTCTCTGCATAGCTGATAAGACCTGGTTCCCCCTTGCTTGTTTATGTACCAGACTACAGACATGTTGTCTGTCTGAACTGCAATAGTCCCTAGAGGAAGAAGGGGAGCAAAGTGTTGCAATGCTAGAAACACTGCCCTCAACTCTAGGACATTGATGTGCAGATTGTACTCTAAATTGGTCCATTCGCCTTGGACTGTCTGTCCCTGAAAGATGCCCCCCCACCCTATCAGGGAAGCGTCCGTGGTTACCGTAGCTGTCGGCGTGGGTAGCACAAATGGTCTTCCGCTGGAAAGGTTGCAAGTCTGAAGCCACCAAGCTAGATGTGATTTGCATGTGTTTGTAATCAGAATTTTGTGTGTCAGAGGTAGCTGTTGGAACGACCATTGTGCAAACAGTAGCCATTGTAGAACTCTCATGTGCAGTCTTCCCAATGGTATCGCAATGAGAGAAGCTGCCATGAGACCCAAGACCTTCAGAACCAGTTTTGCTGGGGATTTTCTGGATGACAGAAGGAGAGATATTTGACTTTGTAGTGAGGCTATCCTTTCTGGAGGGAGCCTTAGAATTAAATGATGCGTATCTAATTCCGCTCCTATGAATAAGATATGCTGTGATGGCTGTAGTAAAGATTTTTCGAAATTTACGGAAATTCCGAGGTGAACACAAAGTTGTAGAGTGTAATCCCTGGCCTGTATCAGTTGACACCGGGTGGTGGCAGAAAGGAGCCAGTCGTCCAGATACGGAAACACCTGGAATCCTAGGCGTCTCAGATGAGACGCTACCACTTCCATGCATTTGGTGAAAACCCTGGGGGCTGAGGTCAGACCAAAGGGCAGGGCTCGAAACTGATAGTGACTGGCTCCCAGCCGGAAGCGCAAATGATCTCTAGACGCCCTGGCCATTTTGATGTGGTAGTATGCGTCCTTCAGATCTATTGAGCACATCCAGTCGTCCTTCTGTAAGAATGGAAGGATCGATTGAAGCGTGACCATTCGGAACTTTTCTTTCTTGACGAAGGTGTTGAGGTTGCTTAGGTCCAGAATCGGCCTCCAGTCCCCTGTCTTCTTTGGAACTAAAAAGAACCTTGAGTAAGTTCCGAATCCTATTTGGTCTGCTGGGACTGGTTGGATGACTCTTTTTTTCTAGCAGCTTTGAAATTTCTATATCTGCTGGGTCTCGCAGATGGGGCGGCACATCTGGGAGTCTTCTCTTTGGAATGGGAGTGGATAGAAAGGGTATTCTGTAACCTCTGGTAACCACGCTTTTTACCCAGTTGTCTGTAGTAAGATTTTGCCAGGCCTGAGGGTATAAAGCTAAGCGACCCCCGACTGCCTCCAGAGCAGGACAGTCGGGCCTCCTCTCAGGAGTGCTGGAAAGGTTTTCCAGGGGGTGTATCCCTGTCACCTTGGTTTTGCGGACCCCCTCTGCCACCAGGGCGGTGTCTTCCACCTCTGCCTCCTCCTCTGCCTCTAGAGGGGGCATCACCCTGCGTGCCTGGGAAAGATCCTTGGGGTTTTCGAAACCACATTTTTCCACCGCGTTGCCCTTTGGGGTACGGTCTGGATGGGGTGGAAAAATGGACTCCGACAGCAGACAGAGTCTTTCCCTCCTGTTCACACTGGGTAAGGGTCTCCTTTACTTTGGGGCCAAAGAGAGTGGCACCATCAAATGGGGCATTAGTAAAGGAAGACTTGAAGGCTTCCGCAAATGAACATAAGCGCATCCAGGATTGTCCACGAAGAGCAATCGCTGAAGCTGCTGCCCTACTCGATCCTTCGGCTGCGTATGAGATCAGCCTCATGGATGAGTTAACAATGGATGTAAGGGTATTGAGATGTGCTGTAACTTTTTCTGAAACAGCAGCATCTGTAGTACCTTGGAGGGTATCTCCCAACTCTTTGATTAGATCCCTCTGTAGACGTGTAAAGTGGGTCAAATAGTTCAGGGATCGCATAGAAAAAGCCGCTGAACTAAAAATGCGCTTCCCGTACCTGTCCATAGTCCTAGAATCTTTGTTAGGTGGATGGACAGATGAGGAAGATTCCGACATCTCCTTTTTCGTGGCCGCTGCCACCACCATAGTGTCCACTGGAACTCCCTTTGTGAGGTAAGCCTTGTTTTGGGGTGCAGCAATATACTTATTAGGCTTTCTAGGGACTGGTTCCACCATGTCAGGTGTCTCCCACGCCCTTCGAGCAATCAGCTCCATTAACTCATCGAAGGGCGGAGTGACCCAGGAGGAGGAAGGGCGAGCACCGAATGCCTTCAGCAAGACTGACTCATCCTCAGAAGGGGGAAGGGACTGCCAATCACCTCTCTGTTTTAGGATCTCCAAGATGTCAGCAAAAGAGACATCCTCTGAAGGTGACTTTGGGGACCCTTCTGACTCATCAAGTCAGTGTCCGATGTCAATGATTCTTGTGGAGAATCTAAGTGTCTCCTCTTACACAATCTTTTCCTAGGGACTTCTTTGGGGGGAGCATCCGAAGAAGCCTCAGAGGAAGAGGGGGCACCCTCCAGGGGTGGCTGAGACACAGGTGCTCGACGCTTGGATGTGGCCGTTGGTGCAGAGGAGGATAACGGTCCTTTATGGGGAGGAGAGGCTGCTTCTACTGATGTGGTTGTCTGGGTAGACAACACCTTCCTCATGAGATCGAAGGCCCCGGGTCCCGAGTCGAGGTATCTCCCGGTTCGAAAAATGGGGAGAATCCCCGAAACAGGCACCGAAGGCATCGACCCCGAGGACGGAACCGAGTCGATCCGAGCCGAGGCCCCGAGAGGGAGAGTCGGAACCGAAACATCGGTTCGACTCTCGGTCCCGGAACCAAGGATGGATCTTCGGCTCCGAGACTCCGGTACCGGATCCGACGGAGTCGAGGTGAACGGAGCCGACCGAGAAAAGGACGGTTCTGGCACTGAGGGCTCCACAATCAGTAGATCAGCCTCTTCCGGCTCCAAAGACTGGACAGGTCTCGGAGGAGGAAGAGATGGAGATAATGGAAGGCCTTCAAGTCTCGACACCAATTGGGAGGAAACCGAGATGAGTTTGGATAAGGCCGAATTCTCCATTAATTTCTGCACCACGCGGTCAACATCGGTGTCGGAGAGGGGCCTGGAAGAACGGGTTGAAGGAATCGAAGACGGAGCCGACCTCAACAGTGTCGGGGGAGGGAGCTCCGTCACCGGTTCCAAGACTCGAGGCTTGGACACTGACAACAGTTGAACACTCGGCCCCGTGGTCTGTGGAACCGGTGATCGAACCTTAACCAAAGAGCTCGGAGCCGATGACTTGGGCTCCGACGCCTTCGATTCCTTCGAGGATTTGGATGCCTGGTCTGAAGCATCCAGAGCCTCTTGAAAAGAAGGTTTTAATAAACCCCTATCCATGAGTTTCCTGCGCCTATCTGTCATGACCCTCCCACTGAAAGAATGACAAATAGAGCAGTCTTCTTGCAGATGGAGAGGGCCAAGACAGTAGACGCAGGAACTATGATTGTCAGTAACTGACATTTTTTGCCCACATTGGCAACGCTTGAATCCAGATTTAGCCTTCTCAGACATCTTAAACTTAATATGGAAAAAAGGTGAGAAGTCAAGTCCAGGTAGTAAGTCAAATCCGGTGAAATTGTCAAATCCAGTTAAAGAAAAAATGTCTATCCAGTAGTCAATTCAGAAAGGGGTGGTAGGCCCCGAGGGAAACTCTAATAAGTTTAAAATTAAACTTAAACGGAACCGAGAATTCCTCAACCGTACCACACACACACACTTAGTGACTAACAAACTTTATAGAATAAATTTATGCTGAAATAACAAGAAAAAAATCTTAATCTTAGCTTTAGTTGTTCGAGCTCGACCCAGTGATGCGAACGCTGCAGCGGCAAACTAGATCTGAGGTAAAGGCATAGGGGGATTGTGGGTATTAGGTTGTCTCGAGCTTCTTCTCGATGCAGAGCTTGCAAGCGGCCGACACGGAGCCGAGGATCGGCTCCGAACCCATGTGTAAGAACAAACGGCGAGATTGAACACTCTCACATGCAACATTTAACATTTTATCCTTCTTTTTTCATGGGTTAGGGTGCCAGGTGGTGCTACTCAGACTTATAAGTGTATAACTCCCAACAAGCCAATATGTCATGTCATACCATTTTTCCTTCAACCAACCATGATTATAACAAACACCATAAAGAATGTCATTGTTTAATATTGGAACATGTGTCAATAGTTTAAGTACCACCCATGGACAAATCTCACAGCCATATTTCACACCTTCTGTACTTTGGGGTGTAATCAGTGCCAATGTGTCTGGCAAGCCATTGCTGTGCTTCTAATTGTGCAAATCAGTTATCAAGGCTGCGCATCTTTGTGCACAAGCTGTTACATGAGAGATGTGAATTGGACACCAATTTAGACGTATTCTTCTAGCTTGACTGCTGCAGACCTGTCTGGCGATGGTAGGGATGGTGTTCCATTTAGATCCCAAAGGTGTGGTGTTGAGCACTCCAGGTTTCTTCCTATGTCAAAAGTTAAAGATTTTAGTTTTAGCCAAAGTAGTCTGGTTAGTTTTTTGCAAATTAGCTTAAATCCATTGCTCTATGGGAATACAGAATAAAACTAGAGTAAAGGCAGAACTTTAAAACAGTTAGTCTAACAGTTCTTAGGCTGCGGGATGTAATGAACTAGAAATTCCTACATGGTGTGTTGAGATAATTCCCCTCTCTGTAGAATAATGCTTTTGCAGAGAGTCATGGGTCTGACTACAGCTGTATGTCAAATTATTATTTCATGACATTTTATATTCCTATCATATGTTAAACTGCATGTCTGTATTTTTCTCCATTTATGACATTTCATAAACATACCATTTGAATAGTGCAGCAAGAAAGCATTTGCAAAAACATTCCATCACCAACATGAGGACTTATTAACCCCCCTTATCCTGCTTATTATTGTCTTTTTCCTACTATCCTGCCCCTTCTTGCTCCCTGTACCAAGCACTTTATTGTACAGAGCATGACAGAGTAATAATAATAATAAGGAAACAGCTAAGAGTAACACACCTTACAGGTGGTTCTACATGTCCCATAAACAAAACTCTTGGGTATTTCTCTCTCTCTCTCTCTCTCTCTCTCTCTCTCTCTGTTCACCCCTTCTGTGTCAGTAGTTTGTCACTGTCTCTTCAGTTGTGTTATTTAAAGTGTGTAAAGCTGGATTTCCTTTGTAGTGTGATGAGATAATGCTCATTTTGCATACTTTCAATGGTTCTAATTCAGGCATCAATAAACCATTCTTGAGTGTTTTTGTACACTGTTTTATGTTTAGATGTTGTCTACATATTATTTTGAGCAACCATTATCCCACTTCTGTCAGAATGTACTTGGTGCAGCCTCCCTCCCCACCTGTCTATGTATCTTACCCCTTCTGTTTCATTATTTTTATTTATTTATTTACATTTGTTGACCGGGCTAGTCTAGCTGGATACATGTCCATTTTCAGTAGAGACCCGGGGAGAAAAGCTCCACACATTTCAAATAAAGTTCACATCTACAGAAGTACATTTATTTTTTATTTTATTTTATTTGTAGTTGATTTACCAGGATAGTCCATTGGGCCCGAAGTACCCGCTTTCAATGGAGTCCTGGGGAGAAAAGCTCCAAAACAAAGTACAAGGAATTACAAGTAATTGAGGTTCACACTTTAACACTTACAATCATATTAAACAGATCATATTAAAAGCAATTATCAACAACAGTGGTAATAAGGCAATAATAGTGGTTGATAGGAGTAGTCAAATGTGGGTCTAAGTCAAAAAGGAGATGGTTTCATAGAGAAGGGTCTAAGTTATAAGTAGTAAAATTCTAGTATTCTGGTTACATTTTATATGTAAAGTATAGCATAGCAAATGGCAATAACAATTGCAATATGATGTATCTTGAAAGGAAAGTAGAATTTGAGACTTAAGGAAGAGTAGAATTTAAGACTTATTAGGAGGTGTTGCTTCCTTATGTTAAACTAATTAAGAGAAGAGGAGTCAGTAGGGGATGGGTTGAACTAGCAGGGATGAGAGCGGGAGCATCCCAGGAGGATGATAAATGTGTATGCAGGGTTTTTTTAAAAGCTGGGAGGTTTGTAGTAGTGTGGATGAAGGGGGGAAAGGAGTTCCATTGGCGTGCCAGGGCAAAGGACAGCAGGTTTTTTCCTGGAGAGTGAAGAGGTTTGTACAGTTCTATTAGATTTTGGTTATTAGATCTTAGGAGTCTTTGAGGCATCTGCATTTTAAAGGTGGAGGTGAGTGAGGGACAGAGGGATGGCTGGAAAATGATTTTGTGGGCAAAACTGAGCTGAGTAAAGGACAGATAGTTAGGAAGCTCAAGCCAGTTTAGTTTGTGGAGAGATACACAGTGGTGGGCAGATGCTTTGTGGCCAGTGGCAAATTTTGCAATTTTATTATAACATGTGGACAGTTTTGTTTTAAGGGATGATTGAAGGTTTGTTAGGATAGGAGCACCATAAAGAAGGGAAGGGATAAGGAATGTTGTAGCCAGAGTGAGCTTAGTAGTTGTAGAGAGGAATTGATGTTGGCGATAAAGCATGCCAAGTTTAATGTGGGTTTTTTTATGTTTAATAGTAAGTGGCTATTGAATGTGAGTTTGTCATCAATCTGGACCCCTAGTAGTTTGCTTTCTGATACTAGTTCAAGAGGTGTGTGGTTTTGGCTGATGATAGAGAATGTATTTTTGTCAATGGTTGTGTTTTTTGAGGGGGTAAATATCATAAGCTTGGTTTTTGATGCATTGAGAGCAAGGTGATTGTTTTTCATCCACTGTTCCGTGGTAGAGAAGGCGTCTTGGGTTAATTTTAAGAGAATTGGAATGGATGTGGCTGTGCAGATAATTGTGGAGTCATCTGCATATTGAACGAGTTTGGCGTGGGGAACTGAGTGATAGAAGTCATTTATGAATATATTGAAGAGGAGAGGGCCCAAGATGGAGCCTTGTGGGACTCCAGTGAGTGTGTTCAGGAAGGGGGAGATGGCTGTTTTCCATTTGACTGCTTGTTGCCTGTGGGAGAGGTAGCTGGTGAACCAATTGATAGCGGCAGGGGAAAGGTTTAAGTTAGATAGCTTAGTAAGGAGAAGGCTATGAGATATAGTATCAAAGGCTTTAGAGAGGTCGAGAAGGAGGGTGGATACAATACAGCCAGAATCTCTAGCTGCATTTACAGTTTCTAGGAAGGAAAGGAGGGCAGTCATGGTGCTGTGGCCGGGTCTGAAACCATGTTGTGTGGAGGTTAGTAGTTTATTATCTAAGAGATAGGGGAGGAGTTGCAAATACATATTTAGAATGCAAATACATTTTCTTGTAAAGAAAAGAGAAATAATAAGAGGTTGCAAATTTATAAAGTACATATAAAGAAGGCTACACATATTTGATTAGACTTAGTATAATTAATAAGACGTTACATTTAATTGTTGCTAAGAATACTAGCTAAGAAAAGAAAACAAATAGTGTAGATGTAGATAAGAAAGGAAGATAAAGGAAAATGAAATAGAGAAGCAGTTAGGCAATACATCTAGTAGTAATATGTGTCACTTTTTAAAGAATCCAGTAATAGGTAAGACTATGATGGAGAGGAAGCATAGTAGTTGTTAAGATGAAATAGTTTAAGAGAAGAGAAGCATATTAGTTGTAAAGATGAATAGTTTCAGAGATGAGAAGGTAGGTTGATTAAGGTAATAATGGATAAGTTGGTCAGTCAGGTTTAGAACAGGGGCACATCCAATGTGTTTTCAGGAAGAGCTTAAGTTTATTTTTAAACAGAGTAATAGGGGGAAGTGTGGTAAGTTCAGAGGGAAGCAGGTTCCAGGTTTTTCCAATAGAATTAGAAAACAGAGAGTCACCAGCTCTATTGTTTGATTTATTGATGTATACAATAAACTTTTGTGAAGATCTTAGGGACTTAAGGTTATCATAGGGGTGAATAAGGTTAGATACGATGGGTGTTTTGGCAGGTTGATAAAGTATTTTGTGGACAATGGCCAGTTGATTATATTTCAGCTGCTGCTGAAATTCAAGCCACCCAATATGCTTTAGATTAATACAGTGGTGTGTTCTATATGGATTACCTGTGGCAAACCTGGCTATGCTATTGTAGGAGTTTTCTAGTTTCTTAATGTTATTTTTTGACAGATTGGTAAATATGGGTGAGGCATAAAGAAGAGTGGAGATTAGATGGGTGTGGGCAATAGTTATTCTAGTTGCAGAAGTGAGGAAGGATTTAATCCTATAAAGAGAGCCTATTTTTTATTAGTAGTTTTCAGAATGTTGTTGATATGGGCATCAAAGTTTAGGTTATTATCTATGGTGATACCTAGTAGTTTGATAGTTAGATCTTGGGATATGAGTGTACCATCATAGGATGATACAGTGAAGTCTATTGGAGGAGATTTACTGGTAGGTATAAAAAGGAGAAGTTTAGTTTTTTTAGGGTTTAATAGGAGACAGCGCTTTGTAAACCATAGTTCTACAGAGTTAAATATGTCTTGAGATAGGGAGTGAAGTTCTGATATAGATGTGGCTGAGCATATAAGTGTGGAGTCATCAGCGTATTGTATACATGTAGCTTGGGGAACTACTTGGTGAAGGTCATTGATGAATATAGAAAACAGGAGAGGGCAAAGTATGGACCCTTGAGGGACACCAATATTAACAGGTAGATGGGTAGAAAGAATGGTGTTCCAGAGCACAGCTTGATGTCTGTTATTTAAGTAGGAATGGAACCATTTTATAGCTAGTGGGTCGAGAGACAGAGATTTGAGAATGTTTATGAGTATAGTGTGATTTACCATGGCGAAAGCCTTGGACAGGTCTATGAAAAGTGCAGAGGAAAGCATGTTAAGGTTACGGTTGTTATTGACAGTGTCAATAAAGGAAAGGAGGGCAGTAGTTGTGCTATGGGAAGGTCGGAACCCATGATGGGTGTTGGAAAGCAGGTTATTATGGAGAAGGTGGTCTAGCAATTGCCTGTGGATACATCTTTCCATGATCTTAGATAGAGGAGAAAGTAGGGCTATGGGACGATAGTTGGAGAGTTCAGTGGAGTCTCCCCCCTTATAACAGGGAATAATATGAGAGACTTTCCAAAGTTTGGGGATATATCCTTCAGTGATGGTTCTATTGATAAGAATGGAGATGGGGTAAATAATGGTGATGGTGCTATTGATGAGAATGGATATGGGGTAAGCAATGGTGATGGTTCTAGTGATGAGAATGGATATGGGCTAAGCAATGGTGATGGTTCTATTGATGAGAATGGAGATGGGGTAACCAATGGTGATGGTTCTATTGATGAGAATGGAGATGGGGTAAGCAATGGTGATGGTTCTATTGATGAGAATGGAGATGGGGTAACCAATGGTGATGGTTCTATTGATGAGAATGGAGATGGGGTAAGCAATGGTGATGGTTCTAGTGATGAGAATGGAGATGGAGTAAGCAATGGTGATGGTTCTATTGATGAGAATGGAGATGGGGTAAGCAATGGTGATGGTTCTATTGATGAGAATGGAGATGGGGTAACCAATGGTGATGGTTCTATTGATGAGAATGGAGATGGGGTAAGCAATGGTGATGGTTCTAGTGATGAGAATGGAGATGGAGTAAGCAATGGTGATGGTTCTATTGATGAGAATGGAGATGGGGTAACCAATGGTGATGGTTCTATTGATGAGAATGGAGATGGGGTAAGCAATGGTGATGGTTCTATTGAGGAGAATGGAGATGGGGTAAGCAATGGTGATGGTTCTAGTGATGAGAATGGAGATGGGGTAACCAGTGGTGATGGTTCTATTGATGAGTATGGAGATGGGGTAAGCAATGGTGATGGTTCTAGTGATGAGAATGGAGATGGGGCAACCAATGGTGATGGCTCTAGTGATGAGAATGGAGATGGGGTAACCAATTGTGATGGTTCTAGTGATGGGAATGGAGATGGCGTAAGCAATGGTGATGGTTCTATTGATGAGTATGGAGATGGGGTAAGCAATGGTGATGGTTCTAGTGATGAGAATGGAGATGGGGTAAGCAATGGTGATGGTTCTAGTGATGAGAATGGAGATGGGGTAAGCAATGGTGATGGTTCTAGTGATGAGAATGGAGATGGGGTAAGCAATGGTGATGGTTTTATTGATGAGAATGCAGATGGGGTAAGCAATGGTGATGGTTCTATTGATGAGTATGGAGATGGGATAAGCAATGGTGATGGTTCTATTGAAAAGAATGGAGATGGGGTAAGCAATGGTGATGGTTCTACTGATGAGAATGGAGATGGGGTAAGCAATGGTGATGGTTCTAGTGATGAGAATGGAGATGGGGTAACCAATGGTGATGGGTCCATTGATGAGAATGGAGATGGGGTAAGCAATGGTGATGGTTCTATTAATGAGTATGGAGATGGGCTAAGCAATGGTGATGGTTCTATTGATGAGTATGGAGATGGGGTAAGCAATAGTGATGGTTCTACTGATGAGAATGGAGATGGGGTAAGCAATGGTGATGGTTCTATTGATGAGAATGGAGATGGAGTAACCAATGGTGATGGTTCTATTGATGAGAATGGAGATGGGGTAAGCAATGGTGATGGTTTTATTGATGAGAATGGAGATGGGGTAAGCAATGGTGATGGTTCTATTGATGAGAATGGAGATGGGGTAACCAATGGTGATGGTTCTACTGATGAGAATGGAGATGGGGTAAGCAATGGTGATGGTTTTAGTGATGCGAATGGAGATGGGGTAACCAATGGTGATGGTTCTATTGATGAGAATGGAGATGGGGTAACCAATGGTGATGGTTCTATCGATGAGAATGGAGATGGGGTAACCAATGGTGATGGTTCTATTGGTGAGAATAGAGATGGGGTAAGCAATATATTTGGCTGCTATCTATAGGTATTCTGAGGGTAGTTGGTCAGCAGAAGGAGTGCATGGTTTCAGTTTTTGGATAATCGTGAGAATAAATGCTGTGGGGACAGGTTGGAAGAGAAATGGAGGAGGTGGGTTAGAGTCAGAATTAAATGTTGTTATGCCATTAGTCTTTCTCCTCTGCATTTGCATAGTGTCTGGTGCTGAGCAGCACCTGTAACAGTGAAAATGGAGATACACAGCTTATTGCAAAATCTTGTGAGTTTTTGCTTTTGGCTGCATTATATTGCTGCTCTTTGATCTACTGTGCTTTGTCTCATTGCACTATGCACAGTCAGGATAATCTTCCCTTGAATAGGCTGAAGAGTTGAATGTACACCACACAGGCTGTACCACTTACAAATATGCTGCCTAAACATTTCTGCCTTCATGACAAATGTGCAAATCATTATAGATAACACCTTAATATAGCACATCTCTGTTCCACATTGAATTACTTGCTATGCTGCTGACTGTAATGTACTCCTTATGCAATGTTAAAATTGTTGTTACTATGATGATTACCCCCTGCCTCATTGTTGTGTGACTGCCCCTTCAAACCAGTATAATTAAGGTTGTGAAGTAACCTTTCCTGTGTGTTGAGTTCCATTATTCACATGTCTGTAACATGCTTTTGGCATAATGTCAAAGGTTCAGATCCAGGAATATGTGAAAGTCATATTTGGTGTTGTAATTATATTACTATTACGTGTGTAAGAGTTGGCTACTGCTTTGTAATCCACCATTATCTTGCTTATACCTCAATCATAGTTATACTTTCCCACCCCTTCTTTCTTCCTATTGGAAACATTTGATTATACATAGCATGATAGATTACTTACCAGGAAAAACAGAACATTAGCACACTCCAAGGATGTTAAAAATGACCAAGAAAAATATAACAATTTTGTGACTGTCACTGTCTCCATGTCTGCATGTGTTCCCACTTCTGTATCATCAATTTTACTGTTTCATATTTATTAGGGTAATGGACATAATGTACATGTTATGGGATTTTACAATTGTCATGAGTGCAATGTCCAGCCTCCATCTCCCCTGTCTGTGTATCTTGCCCCTTCTGTTTCATCAGTCTTTCTCCTTTACTTAATCTGTTGTCATGTTTGCACTTTGTGAAACTAGAGGTCCTACTGTGAGTGGTTAGATAATACTCAGGTCTGTAAATATTTATTAGAAATTGGTGAGACTTCATATCCAGAACTATGCCAAAGTATTTGTGAATGTTTTGTATAACTCCTGTGTGTGTAACTGTTGGCTAGACATTTTCTCAACAAACAAATATTCTACTGTTGTATTAATGCATTTGCTCCCTTTTGGAAACACTGTCTTGTATGAATCTTGACTGAACAATTATGCTGATTAAACGAAGAGTAAAATAACACGAATATGTGCAGAAATAGACCATAAACTAATGTCTTAGTATGTCTGCATGTATATACTGTCACCAACTGTCCACCTCTTCCCACTCCTTGTGTCATCAAATAAGCCTCTATGATTCAAAATGGTTTCCATAAGCCATGCTTCCATCAGCAATAACATGCTTGATCCCTCATGTGTTTTCATAATA
This sequence comes from Protopterus annectens, assembly GCF_019279795.1. Taxonomy (NCBI): domain Eukaryota; kingdom Metazoa; phylum Chordata; order Ceratodontiformes; family Protopteridae; genus Protopterus; species Protopterus annectens. The sequence continues at coordinate 508,738,607 of NC_056742.1, forward strand.
AACCTGTATCATACATATAAGGATCGAACTGCAACTGTCATGACAAATGTGTAAATCATGACATCTGATACATGGCCGAAAGACATATCTGTTCTGTACTCCATCAGATTCAGAACATGTTTGCATGTTGTGACACCCCACCACTGCCAAGCAGTAATCAAGGAGCCTCAATCCTCACCACTGGCAACAGTGGGGGAGATTCACTGAGAGGATAACAGGTACACACAGTATTTCCAGATGCAGCTCTCTGCATCAAGTGCTATTTGCCTTAAGAGCACACAGAGACCACAGTCAGTCTGGGACTGGTTTCTCCCTCTTTCTCCAGATCCCTCAGGAAGACTCCTCACCGGCACAGCTATAGAGTTGAGCTCACACACACACACACACACACACACACACACACACACACACACACACACACACACACACACACACAACACATGCACACCTGGGAAAGGCTGGCACAGGTTTACCAGCTATGCACCCTTCTGCCCAGACTATAAGGTAGTTTTCACTGCCACCAGTCACTTCTGCCATCTACCTTAAGGCCTTTAACAAAGGGTGTCCAATTGTACTGTGTAATATTAATATTAATACAGATGGTAGTTTGATGAAGAGTAAGGCTATTAGGAGTGGCCCACACAGTGTCACCAAATAAATATGCAAGTACTCTCAAAACTTAAATATCTCTACACAGATCAGCCACAATGAAAGGTTTAAATATATTTAATAGTAAATAATAAGAAGTTATGTACCTATCATAATGTTCCATGTTAGTTGTCTTCATCTCGCCTTCTTTCTTGCTGGATGGGTTCGGAGCCGATCCTCAGTTCTGACTCGGCCTTTTCCTAAAGCTCAAGAGCTATTTACTGGCTCAAGGCCTCCCCTTATCCCACAATGCTAGGCGTCAGATATCCAGATCTCGTTTGGAAAGCTAACACCATGGAAAAAACACACTAGTTCCCACCAAAGGTTTACCTAAAGTGCTACAAACAGAGGAGGACGTAACCTAAAAACAAAGTCAACCGTAGGAAGAAGGCCTCAAAAAGGATTCTTCTTAGTCCTAACCAGGCTAGGGGGATGGAGGGTGGGACACAAGAAAGAAGGCGAGATGAAGACAACTAACATGGAACGTTATGGTAGGTACATAACTTCTTAATGTTAAGTTGTCTATCTCGCCTTCATTCTTGCTGGATAGGACAGCGTCCCTAGCACCTTAGCCCTGGGTGGCTCATCGAAACAGACTCTTGAGCACAGTGGAACCAAAATCAACTCAATTCCTGGAGGCCATATCCAACTTGTAATGCGAAATGAAGGTATGAGGAGTGGCCCATGTTGCTGCAGCACAAATATATTCCATTGGAAGTCTAGCCTGAAAAGCTACCGACGTAGCCAATGCTCTGGTGGAATGAGCTTTTGGTTTTGAAGGAAGTTCTTTATGTCTCAGTTGGCAGATCAAGGTAATAATAGAGGCCAGCCACCTGGACAAGATTACCTTAGAAATTGGCAGGCCCTGCTTCCCCTCAGCATAGGACAGGAAGAGTTGATCTGATTTTCTTGACTGTTTGGTCCTGTCCAAATAAAAATGTAACTGCCTGTGAACGTCCAAATAGTGTAACTTTTGTTCAGCTCTGTTTGAATAATTAGGAAAAAAGACAGGAAGATCAATAGCCTGATTGAGATTTGTCTCTGAGGGTATTTTGGGCAAAAAGGAAGGATTAGTCCTGAGTGAAACTCTATCTTTGTGAAAAATAAGATATGGAGGACGAACATAAAGGGCTTGAAATTCCGATACTCTTCTGGCCGAGGTGATGGCTACTAAGAAGAGAGACTTCCATGAGAGTAACTTTAAGGAACAAGAAGCTGCAGGTTCAAAATCAAGGAGAATCAATGAAGTTAATATCAAGCTCAAATCCCACGGTGGGGGTGGATCTTTAACCGGGGATCTAAGTAAAATAGTCCCTTTAAGAAAGGCCTTACAAAGTTTGTGGGACATGATACTGGACTCTGATAGGCTAACGTGAAAATTTGCAATAGCAGCCAATTGGACCCTAATGGTGGCAGCTGAGGAACCTGCTCGAAAAAGATCTGCCAAAAAATCTAAAACATTATGGACAGGGGCTGTAAAGGGGTCTATCTTTCTAGCCTCTGCCCAGAAAGAAAACCGTGTCCACTTACTAGCATAAGTCTTTCTAGTAGAAGGTTTGTGCAAAGAAAGTATGATTTTGCGCACTGGCTGAGAAATATGTGGAAGCCTGGCTAAGGTTGGAAGTGGAGCAACCAAGTTGTGAGGTTGAGAGAGTGAAGGGATTGGTGCAGCCTGCCCGACTGATGGATCAAGAGGTCTGGCACTGGGTCCAGATTCCAGGGCTGCTCCAGCAGGTTACGATGCAGGAATGGGAACCAAATTTGTCGAGGCCAGTAAGGAGCAATGAGGATCATCCTGGATCCCAAAGCGGTCGCTTTCTGAATCAGTTTTGGAATTAAGGGAAAAGGAGGGAATGCATAGAGCAGACCCCAGGGCCAATTGTGAACTAGAGCGTGTCTGGGGGAATGGCCTGGGAGGGGGAAGAGAGTGAAGAAGTCAATGCACTTGCTGTTGAGAGGGGTTGCAAAAAGGCCACAGCAAGGTTGATCCCATCTGCGGAAAATTTTGTCCACTACTAACTGAGAGACCACTCGTGAGGCATAAGGATTGCTCTGCTTAGCCTGCCCGCTATGACATTGGACTTCCCGGGGATGTGCGTTGCTATCAGAAACCATTGAGAGGAGATTGCCCACTGCCAACGTCTGAGTGCTTCTCGACATAAGGGATAGGACCTGGTTCCACCCTGCTTGTTGATGTACCACACTACCGACATATTGTCCGTGTGAACTGCAATAGTCCCAGTAGGTAGAGAGTCCTGAAGAGCTTGCAACACTAAAAGTACCACTCTCATTTCCAAGACGTTTATGTGCAGATGGTACTCTAGGGGTTGCCAAGTGCCCTGGACAGTCCTGCCCTGAAAATGCCCCCCCACCTGATCAGGGAGGCATCCGTTGTCACTGTGGCAACTGGAGGAGGAAGTACAAACGGTCTGCCCTGAAAAACTTGAGGGGAGACCATCCACCAAGAAAGGTGGTCTTTGCATGATTGAGTAATTAATATGTTGTGAGACATCGGAATCTGTTGAAAGGACCATCGGGTAAAGAGCATCCACTGAAGAATTCGCCTGTGAAAACGAGCCAGGGGAAGTAATGGGATAGCTGCTGCCATGAGACCCAAGGTTTTCAATACAAATCTGGCCTGAATTCTCTTGCATTGTAGCAACATTTGAACATGTCAGCGAATGTCTAATACTCTTTCTAATGGAAGTTTTGCCGACAGTTATTTTGTGTTTAATATGGCGCCTATAAAGGTTATAGATTGACAAGGCAACAATGCAGACTTTTCGAAGTTTATAGAGATATCTAGCTCTGAGCAAGTTTGGATGGTATAATCCCTGGCTCGGATTAGTTGATGCCTGGTGGAAGCAGTTAGGAGCCAGTCGTCTAGATATGGAAACACCTGGAATCCTCTCCATCTCAGGTGAGCCGTAACCACTGCCATGCATTTGGTGAACACTGGGGGCTGTGGTGAGACCAAAGGGCAGGGCTCTGAATTGATAGTGACTGGCTCCCAGCCAGAAGTGGAGAAACCTCCTGGAGTGTCTGTTCATTCTGATATGGTAGTACGCATCCTGAAGGTCTATGGAGCACATCCAAATGTCCGGACCCAAAAAGGGTAGAATGGACTGAAGCGTGACCATCCAGAACTTCATTCTTTGAACAGATTTGTTTAATCTGCTGAGATCCAAAATGGGTCTCCAGTCCTCTGTCTTCTTTGGTACCAAAAAGAACTTGGAGTAAATCCCGGATCCTTGCTGGTCTGCTGGGACTGGCTGGATGGCTCTTTTTCTTAGCAGTTTTGAGATTTCTAGTACTGCTTGTTCCCTTAGGCCGGGTGGAACATCTGGAAGGGATCTGTTTGTTTGAATGGGGGTGTGGACAAAATGGATTTAGTAGCCCTCGGATATGATAGCCTGTACCCATTTGTCTTGTGTGAGGAGTCGCCAGGCTTCTGGGTACAGTGATAATCTTCCCCCGACTGCCTCCGAGAGTGGACAGTCAGGCAGCCCTCAGGGGTGCTAAAAGGGTTTGTCGGAAAAATTTTCCCTGCTATCCTGATTCTGTGCCCCTTGGGCGGCGTCTGTTGTTGTTCCCTCCTCTGCCCCTGGAGGGAAACTCTCCACGTGTGTCAGGCATGACTCCTTGGGGTTTGCAAAACCACATTTTCCCACCCTTCTGACCTTTAGGGTATGGTCTAGAAGGAGAAGAAAAAGGGACTCCCACGGCAGAGAGAGTCTTGCCTTCCTGCTCACACCTGGTAAGGGTATCCTTCACCTGTGGTCTGAACAAAGCCGATCCATTAAAGGGGGTATTGGTGAAGGACGCCTTAAAGGGGTCAGCAAAATTGCATAACCGCATCCAGGCATGTCTTCTCAAAGCCACGCCTGTGCCTGCGGCCCTACTCGCCCCATCGGCTGCATAAGAAATGAGCCACATGGAGGAGTTGACTATAGAATTAAGGGTCACCAGCTGGGAGTTTATCTTTTCCTGAGACCCCGCAGCAGATGGATCCTGAAGGGTATCACCCAGTTCCTTAAGGAGATCTCTCTGAAGGCGGGTGAAATGGCACAGATGGTTCAGCGACCGCATAGAAAAGGTCGCTGAAGAGAACATCCGCTTGCCGTACCTATCCATCATCCTAGATTCTTTATTAGGTGGATGGACAGGCACTGAAGGGTCAGCCAACTCCTTCTTAGTGGCTGCTGCAACCACCATGGCATCAACAGGGACACGCTTAGTGAGAAACTGTTTGTCGGACAGGGCTGTGATGGATTTTGTGGGCCTGTGGGGAGTTGGTTCCACTGTGTCAGGGGCCGTCCACGCCTTCCGAGCCACTACATCCATGAGTGGTCGAAAGGCGGAGACACCCAGGAGGTGGAAGGATGAGAACCAAATGCATCCAGATACACCGACTCATCCTTAGAAGGGTTGAGTGCAGTCCAGTTCCCTCTCTGTTTAAGGATCTCAAGGATATCTGAAAAGGAGACATCCTCAGAAGGGGACCTTGGGGACCCTTCCGAATCCTCCAAGTCAGTGTCAGAGGTGACTGACTCGGGGGGAGTCAACATGCTTCCTCTTACATTTTCTCTTCTGAGGGGGCTCCTCCGAAAGATCAGGTGAGGCCTCAGAAGAGGAAGATGCACCCAGTGGGGCTACCTGGAGCACTTGTTCTCCACCCTTGGGGTCAGGAGGGTGGACAGAGACTGACACAGGCACCATGGGGGGAGGAGATGAAGGGGTCGATCACAGAGCTGACCCAGGAGTCAGCACACTTCTCATGACCTCAAAGGCGACCCTATCAGGCAGAGAAGAGGGCCCCCACTCCGAAGAGACGTGAACCTCTCCCGGCACCAAGAGGGATGGCTCCAAGGCCAATGTCGGGGCCGAGCTCACCTGCGCCGAGGCCCCGAGAGGGAGAACAGGGTCGGACAAGGGTCTGATGCCACTCGCCCCCTCGGAGCCGATGAGGAAGTCTCGGCGCCCGGATACCTCCAAGGATGGAACCAATGAAGAGATCAGAGCCAACAAAGGAGCCAAAGGGTGGGGTATTGGTTCCAACGTTCCGATGATTCGAGCCCCAACAAGCTCCGGCTCCAAACACGGTAGTAGAGCCGGAGGAGGAATAGTTGAAGAAACAGGGATAGCCACAGTCTGCTGAGAAGGGCTAGTCAACATTTTGGCCAGTGCCTGCAACTTAAGGAGCCTACTGACCACCCTCTCTAAGTCATGGTCAGATAACTTGGAGGACAGAGTGGAATGGGACCTATGACTCCACTCCGATTGTAGTAATGGGGACCTAGGAGCCGAGCGAACGGACTCTAAAGAGGGGGATCTCGAACGCTTCTGGCTCAGAGAAGGCTCCGATGGCAAGGTTAGGGCCGACTGAGGTCTCAAAGTGTTGGTTCCGGCCAGAACTGACAAGGAAGTAGAAGCTCCACTCGGTGTCGGCTCCGAACAGGGAGCCGACGGTTTGGCGGGCTTTAAGGATTTCCCCGACAAAGGCTTAGTCGGGGATCCTTCAGACTTTAACAAGCCTCTCAAAATAAGTTTATTCCTACGTTCCTGCAGGACTCTCAGACTGAAAGCATGACAGACCGAACAAGAGTCCTGCAGGTGTAGGGGGCCCAAACAATAAACACAAGAAGTGTGACCGTCTGTCAGAGACATCTTCTGACAGCACGAGTCACACTTCTTGAAACCTGAAACCTTGGTATCTTTGGACATGGTAGAAGAGATACCAAGGGAAGTTAAACTAGTGCTTAAACACTAAACACAGACACACTTGCACTAGGACAGACAATACAACCTCTACATCTATAGCAGTTATAATTAACCAAAAACTATAAAACTATATATATATATATATATATATATATATATATATATATATATATATATATATATATATATATATATATATATATAATCACACTATAAATAGATAGGCCTAACCACTACCCAAAGGGGGATGGGGAGGGGAAGGAAGAAAGGGAATAAAACTCTGTAATCCACAGAAAAAGGGGGATTATAAGTGGGTCTAAAGGGGTTACAATCTAACAACTCTAATAGAAAAGAAAATCTAAAATAGCAACAACAACCCTGACTATGAAAAGTTATAAAAAGAATTATACGACCTGGAGCCGGTAAAAAACGCAACCTCATAGCTGAAGCAGCAAACGAGATTTGGATATCTGACGCCTAGCATTGTGGGATAAGGGGAGGCCTCGAGTCAGTAAATAGCTCTCGAGCTTTAGAAAAAGGCCGAGTCGGAGCCAAGGATCGGCTCCGAACCCATCCAGCAAGAATGAAGGTGAGATAGACAACTTAACATTAAAAGAACAAGACAATACTAAATATATATTCTCAGTGGCATCAGGGTTCAAAATCACAGGAAATATTTAAAATAACATTGCAGTACAGGCTCACACAAATAAAGAAAAACAAAATCTAAACCAAGTTTCACTATATTCCTGACTGAATCCAAGAGAAGTATACTATTCCCTAATAACTTACTATTAGAGCAAGGCAGGTGTGGTGAATGGTTTTTGTTGTCAGATCCAAGACCAAATGCAGAATGCTTTGTCTCACTAAGAGACTTCTCAAAATAATATCTAAAATATTACTCTTGGGATAGCTTTCAGAATGACACCACTTCTTGTCATCTGACTTCTAGTTCCTAGGCAAAACCCCCACTGCTGAAGCTGGCAGTATTTAGCATCCACCTGAAAAAATACTCATACAAGGGCTTTTGCGCCGACCCTTGGCAGATGATGGAAGTCATAAAACAATTACATTACTTCAAATAGCAATTAGTTCTCCCTTTGTGTCTCTAGCTGCATTGAAACATCTTAATGATGTAGCCTATAAATTAATTTAATTTCAGATATTTAGCTAAAGTTTTATAAAGATATATATATATATATATATATATATATATATATATATATATATATATATATATATATATATATATATAATTTGAAAGAAGTTTTATAACTTCGAATACCATATGGGCGATACCATATGGTCGAAGTTATAAAACTTAGAATTGTGAAAAAAAAAGAAAAAGACTAAACCCTAAACTAAAGGTTGTATGCAGAGGGCAAGCCCCCCTGCACCCCCCACACCCCCGCTCTTTAAATATAACAACTCCAAGACCGCACTATAATGCAGTAAAGGGAAGACTTCCTTTAACATGTTAGGGGACTTTTTTTTCACAATTCGAACTTTTATAACTTCGACCATATGGTGTCGCCCATATGGTGTTCAAAGTTATAAAACTTTGTTCAAATAATATAGATCTATATATATATATATATATATATATATATATATATATATATATATATATATACATACATATATAAACAGTTACAATAGTGCATGCTCATTTCTGTTCTCTTCCAATAGAGCACACTGTGGATACATTTTAAACACAGCACTTTACAAGTATCTTTTTAACACAAACTTCTGTACAAAGCAGTTTGATATACACATGAAATACAGTTCTAATTAATTTGAACACAAGCATCTTGTATAGATTAGTTTGATATTCACAAATGGCATATAATTATTTACAAAATTCCATCTAGCTGTGCTGGCTGTACCTCCTTTTGTCACACATGTATATACTGAATATTTGCACAAAGCTTGGCAAGGAGTACCACACACTACTGTTAATTAGAAGTTATGTACCTACCATAACGTTCCATGTTAGTTGTCTTCTCTCGCCTTCTTTCTTGCTGGATGGGTTCGGAGCCGATACTCGGCACTTGCTAAGCTCGAGAGCTAATTTTACCAGCTCGTGGCAACCCTATATCCCATGATGCAAGGTGGAGATTATTCAGATCTCGTTTGGTAGCTAAAGAAATAGCAGTATTTTCTTCCAACTTAGGAGGAAGAAATAAAAATACTAAATAACATCATAACCTTCTAGAAAGGATCCACATAATCTAGCGACACTAGGAGTTGAATAGCTAGAAAAAAGGTAAAAACGTCTTAACAGAAGATGAATAATCTTCTCGGTCTGACCAGGCTAGGGGGAAGGAGGGCGGGACGCAAGAAAGAAGGCGAGAGAAGACAACTAACATGGAACGTTATGGTAGGTACATAACTTCTAAATGTTAAGTTGTCAATCTCGCCTTCATTCTTGCTGGATGGGACCGCGTCCCTAGCACCTCTTTCCTGGGTGGCTCAATGGAACAGACTCTTGAGAACGGTGGAACCAAAATTTGCTCTGTCTCTGGAGACCAAATCTAATTTGTAATGTGAGACAAAGGTATGAGGAGAGGCCCATGTGGCTGCTGCACAAATAGTGTCTATTGGAAGTCTAGCTTGAAAAGCTGTAGATGTAGCTAGAGCTCTGGTAGAATGGGCTTTTGGGTTAGAAACCAATTCTTTGCCCCTGAGCTGATAAATGTAAGTGATCAAGGAAGACAGCCACCTAGATAAAGTTACCTTAGAAACTGGAAGGCCTTTCCTGTTCTCTGCATAGGATAGAAAAAGTTGATCAGATTTCCTAATAATTTTTGTCTTATCCAGATAATATCTCAGCTGACGGTGAACATCGAGATAATGTAACTTTTGTTCAGCTCTATCAGAATAATTCGGGAAAAATACTGGAAGATCAATGAACTGATTTAGGTTAGTCTGAGATGCCACCTTTGGTAAGAAAGACGGATTAGTTCTTAGGGATACCCTATCTTTGTGGAATATTAGATAGGGAGGGCGAACACAGAGAGCATGAAGTTCAGATACTCTCCTGGCAGATGTAATGGCAACTAGAAAAAGTGTCTTCCAAGAAAGCAATTTCAAGGAACAGGCAGCTGCAGGTTCGAACGGGGGAAGAATCAAGGATGTTAAAACTAAATTTAGATCCCACTGTGGTGGGGGGTCTCTAATAGGAGGTATCAATAAAAAGATACCTCGAAGGAATGCCTTGCAAAGTTTATGTGACATAATGTTGTGGTCCAAAAAGCCTATATGAAAATTTGAAATGGCTGCCAGTTGAACTTTCACTGTGGAAGAAGAGGATCCTGAATTAAAAATGTCAGCTAGGAAGTCCAACACCGAATGAATTGGAGCAGTATAGGAGTCTATGTTTCTAGCTTTTGCCCAGAAAGAGAAACGTCGCCATTTACTAGTATAGATCTTTCTGGTAGAAGATTTTAGGGAAGCTACTATGATATCCCGTACAGGATTAGAAATCATGGGAAGCCTGGCTAAGGATGGAAGTGGAGCAACCAAGCAGTGAGGTTGAGAGAAGGTATGGATTGGTGCAGTTGACCCGACTGGTGGGTCAGAAGATCTGGAACCGGGTCCAGATACCATGGCTGTACCAAGAGGTAATGATGTAGGAACGGAAACCAAATCTGTCGAGGCCAATAAGGGGCAATGAGAATCAACTTGGCACTCAAGGCGGTTGCTTTCTGAATTAGCTGAGGTATCAGCGGAAAAGGAGGAAAAGCGTAAAGAAGTCCCCGGGGCCAATCTTGGGTTAGAGCGTCTCTGGGGGGATGGCCTGGAAGGGGGAAGAGAGAGAAGAAGTCTGGGCATTTGCTGTTTTGAGGTGTAGCGAAAAGGTCGCAGCAAGGAAGGCCCCACTTCTGAAAAATCTCTTCCGTCACTGACTGTTTGAGAGACCACTCGTGAGGCATGAGAATAGCTCTGCTCAATCTGTCCACTATGATGTTGGATTTCCCGGGGATGTGCGTTGCTATCAGAAACTGGTGAGAGGAGATTGCCCATTGCCAAAGTCTGAGAGCCTCTCGACATAGTGGATAGGACTTAGTTCCACCCTGTTTGTTTATGTACCACACTACGGACATATTGTCCGTTTGTACTGCAATTGTTCCCAGGGGAAGAGAGTCGTTGAGGGCTTGCAACATTAAAAGCACTGCTCTCATCTCCAGAACATTTATGTGCAGATGATACTCGAAAGGTTGCCAAGTGCCATGGACCATTCTGCCCTGATAATGCCCCCCCACTCGATCAGGGAGGCGTCCGATGTAACCGTGGCAACTGGGGCAAGAGGAACAAATGGTCTGCCTTGATGGATTTGAGGGGACGATACCCACCAAGTCAGATGTCTTTTGCAAGTTGGAGTTACTATGATCTGGTGACGCATGGGAAGTTGTTGAAAAGACCATTGGGTGAATAGCATCCATTGTAGTAGCCGCATGTAAAAGCGGGAGGGGAAGAAGTGTTATGGCGGCCGCCATAAGACCCAGTACTTTCAGAGCAAATCTGGCCTGAATTTTGTTGCTGAATAGAATAACTTGGACGTGTCTTTGAATGTCCAAGATCCTTTGGTCTGTCAACCTTGCAGAAAGTTGTACGGTGTCCAAATTTGCGCCTATAAAGGTAATATATTGACAAGGCGACAAGGCAGATTTTTTGAAATTTATAGAAATTCCTAGCCCTCTGCAGGTGTGAATGGTGTAATTTCTGGCTTGGAGAAGCTGATGCCTGGTGGTGGCAGTGAGGAGCCAGTCGTCTAGATATGGAAACACCTGGAATCCTTGACGTCTCAGGTGAGCCGTAACCACTGCCATGCATTTGGTGAACACTCTGGGGGCTGTAGTGAGTCCAAAGGGCAGGGCTCCGAATTGGAAGTGACTGGTCCCCAGCCGAAAGCGGAGAAATCTTCTGGAGCGTCTGTGAATTTTTATGTGATAGTACGCATCCTGAAGATCTATCGAGCACATCCAATTGTCCTTGCCCAGAAAGGGCAGAATGGACTGGAGCGTGACCATCCGGAATCTTGATTTCTTTACAAACTTGTTGAGTTTGCTCAGATCTAATATTGGTCTCCAGTCCCCTGTCTTTTTTGGAACTAAAAAGAACCTTGAGTAGATTCCGGATCCTATTTGGTCCACTGGGACTGGCTGGATGGCTCTTACTAGCAGTTTTGATATTTCTAGTACTGCTAGTTCCCTTAGACCGGGTGGAACGTCTGGAAGGGTTCCCTTTTGTTGAATTGGGGTCTGAATAAAGGGAATTTTGTAACCCTCGGATATAATTGACTGTACCCATTTGTCTTGAGAAAAGGAAAGCCAGGCTATTGGGTACAGTGATAATTTTCCCCCGACTGCCTCCGAAGGTGGACAATCGGGCAACATCTCAGGGATGCTGGAAGGGTTTGTCAGAAAGAGGCTCTCTGCTACCCTGATTCTGCGGACCCCCTCTGCCCCTAGGGCAGCGTCTATTATTGTTACCCCCTCTGCCTCTGGGGATAAACTGACTTTGTGCGTCAGGCGTGACTCCTTGAGATTTGCGGAACCACATTTTTCCTCCCTTCTGTCCTTTGGGGTAAGGTCTAGAAGGGGCGGAGAAACGGACTCCTACGGCAGAAAGAGTCTTACCATCTTGTTCGCATCTAGTCAAAGTGTCTTTCACTTGAGGACCGAACAAGGTTGAGCCATCAAAAGGGGAGTTTGTGAAAGACGCCTTGAAGGGGTCTGCAAAATTACAAAGCCACATCCAGGACTGACGCCTTAGAGCCACTCCTGTGCCTGCGGCCCTACTCGCTCCATCAGCTGCATAAGAAATGAGCCGCATGGAGGAGTTAGCAATGGAGTTAAGGATTCCTAGCTGCGAGGTAATCTTATCCTGAGACCCAGCAGCTGACGGATCCTGTAAAACTTCTCCCAACTCTTTAAGAACATCTCTTTGAAGGCGGGTGAAGTGGCATAAGTAGTTCAGCGATCTCATGGCAAAAGTCGCTGAAGAAAAAATCCGCTTACCGTACCTGTCCATAGTCCTAGAATCCTTATTAGGAGGATTAACAGGTACTGAAGGATCAGCTAATTCCTTCTTGGTGGCAGCAGCCACCACCATGGCATCAACTGGGACACCTTTTGTTAAGTATTGTCTATCTTGTGGGGCTGTAATAAATTTTGAAGGTCTCCTGGGGGTAGGTTCCACTGAATCCGGAGCCATCCACGCCTTCCGAGCCACTACTTCCATGAGAGGGTCAAAAGGTGGAGACACCCAGGAGGTGGAGGGTCGAGATCCGAATGCCTCCAGGTATACTGACTCGCCTCGGAGGGATTAAGGGAGGGTCAGTTCCCCCTCTGTTTAAGGATTTCAAGGATGTCTGAAAATGAGACATCCTCAGAGGAGGACCTTGGGGACCCCTCCGACTCATCCAAGTCAGTATCTGATGTAGTAGACTCAGGGGAGTCTAAATGTTTCCTCTTACATGTCCTCTTACGGGGGGGTTCTCCTGATGGATCAGGAGAGGCCTCGGAAGAGGAAGATATTCCCAATGGGGAAACCTGAGGCGTTGGATCTCTGGGTCCGGGAGCAAGAGAGTGGGAAGAGACGTCAGCAGGCACTGTAGTGGGAGGAGCTGATGGAACTGTCCGTTGACTAAGCCCAGGGGCTAGTACACTCCTCATCACCTCGAAGGCTCCCCCATGAGAGAGACCAGAAGGTTCCCGCTCTGAAGAGATAGGAACCCCAGGCCTCACCGAGAGGGAAGGCTCCGAGGCAGATGTCGGGGCCGAGCTCACCAACGCCGAAGCTCCGAGAGGGAGAACGGGGTCGGACAAGGGTCCGATGCCACTCGCCCCCTCGGAGCCGACGAGGGAGACCAGATGCCCGGATCCCTCCAATGAAGGTCTCAAGGAGGAAATCGGAGCCGAGGACGATGGAGCCGAAAGGGGTTGTATCGGCTCCGAAGTCGCAACGGTACCGGTTCCAAGGAGCTCCGGCTCCGAGCTCTGTAAGAGAGTCGAAGGAGGAATGTTCGGTGGATGTGATATAGCTACCGTCTGTTGAGATGGGCTATGGAGAATTTGGGCCAATGTCTGAGACTTTAATAGTCTACTCACCACTCTCTCAAGGTCGTGATCAGATAGCCTGGATGACCGAGAAGATCGGCTCCGATGGCTCCGCTCCGAGAGCAAGGGTGATCTCGGAGCTGAATGAATAGATTCCACAGAAGGGGATCGAGATCTCTTTTTTGAGATCAATGGAGCCATCGGAGCCGAAGACACGTCGGCTCCAACCGGAGCCAACACTGAGTGTCTAGACTCAACAGTATCGGCGCCGGATGGAGCTGATACTGACACTGGTATAGAAGGATCGGCTCCAGCCGGAGCCGATCTCGAACCTGGTGAGGAAGAACCTGAAGCCGACGGCTTGGAAGCCTGAGCTGAAGGCTTAGCAGGTTTCGAGGGCTTCCCTGGCGCCGACTTAGTCGGGGAGCTCTCGGGTTTTAATAAGCCCTTTAAAATAAGCTTATTTTTTCGTTCCTGCAGGACTCTTGGGCTGAAAGCATGACAGATGGCACAAGAGTCCTGCAGGTGCGAAGGTCCCAGGCAATAAACACAAGAAGTGTGACCATCTGTCAGAGACATCTTCTGACAGCACGAGTCACACTTCTTGAAGCCTGAGACCTTAGTGTCCTTCGACATAACTGTGTCGATGAAACACTGAAACACACTGACACACAAACACACTCAGTCCAACAATTAAATTAAATTAAATTAATTAATTTACACTAACAGGGATAACAGACAGTCACACACAAAAAATTCCCTGACAGGAAAAATTTTAGGGAGGGGAAGGCCTAAGGCCTAACAAGGGGTAAGGGAATATTCCACTTAAAAGAGGGAACCCTGACAGGAATAGGGTTAACGTGAGTCGATAACTAACAAAAAATAATACGTATGTGAAAAAAGTTAAAAGGGGGTAGACAAGAGTCTATGAAAAGTTCACTTAACTAGAGCTGGTAAAAGAAGGCACCTCGTTAGCGAAGCGGCAAACGAGATCTGAGTAATCTCCACCTTGCATCATGGGATATAGGGTTGCCTCGAGCTGGTAAAATTAGCTCTCGAGCTTAGCAAGTGCCGAGTCAGAGCCGAGGATCGGCTCCGAACCCATCCAGCAAGAATGAAGGCGAGATTGACAACTTAACATTTCCCATTCTAAGTTCATCACCTAAAGATATGATTACGCATGCACTAATACTTTGCCATCAGCAGCACAAATGAACCTGCCAGCACTGTGCTTCAGGGAGAGGTTAAAAAAATTACTACAACAAAGACTTATGTGAGTAGATTGTGCAACTTCTGTATGTGTCACTACAATTTTGAAAATGAGACATCTACATTTCACAGTGGTATTGACAAAATCCATTCAGTCTGTTAATGTATATCTGCACTACACTTTACAACTTTGTTCCAGTGGTGTGTTACCTTTTCACACATAATCCATCACTGTTATTCAGAAGTGCACTGTCATATTTTGGAAGTGTCTGTTTGTATTGTCAATACACATTGTGCAAGCATGAGCCAAGACAAATGACAGTGACACAATAAATGGTTTATTTTGCATGCAATTTTTCTGAGATGAACTGCCATGAATGCTTGCTTGACAATCCACTGTTTTACAATTATGATTGTCATTGACACCCCATACTGGGAAACATGTAAGTGTCCCGCATAGAAATGCAATGTACATGAATGACATTATATAAATCTCGGCAGAGAATTATGTAATTACATGAGACAAGTATTGTGCTGTTACACTGTCCTGTCCAGACACATGTATTTGTCCCAAAACTTGTGATGCGCAGTCACTGATGTTCCAAGCAGTGAAGTGTCCTTACTTTCAAATGTGCATTTTCACATCATTAAACTCAGACTTTTCCTGTGGTGCTTGCAATTCATACTGTGTTCTCTAGATCATGTAACTAAATATGTAGGAGGTTCAGTTCTCACAGTGGTGAACTTATGTGTATGTGTGTGATTCTAGTACAGATAAGTAAAGGTTAAACAACAGATGCGCTGTGTCCACTTCAGGAGAACAATTTAACTTTGTACACACAGCTCTCTGCACTTTAACCCACTTTTAACACAAACATCCTCTCTTCGACACAGTGATAAGGTCATCCTGTCAAAAGTGCACTCTCCCTTCTTAAAAGTCAGACTTTTTATGTGGTACTTGCGGGTTCTATAGACTGAATAATTAGATACATAGGAGGTTAATTTCTCACAGGGATGAACTTGTGTCTGTCTGGTTTTAGTGACAAGTAAGCAAAGACTTAACAACAGATTTGTTGTGTTCACTTCCAGGGAAAAGTTTAAATTTCATCACAGCTGTCTCAGCACTTTATCCCATTTTTACCACAAATATGTTCTCTGCAACACACTGATGAGGTCATCCTTTCATAAGTGCAGTCTTTCACTATAAAAGTTAGACTTGTTCTGTGGCACTTGTGGCTGACTCTGTATTAATGTGACTTTGTGTACTGTCATGTATAACTTTGCCCATGACAGCACCCCTAATGTAAATTTCCATCTAAGAGATATATGTTGACTGGCACAGAGCTACCTTATAAATCTGTATCATCCCTAGGCAATGTCCAGTTTTGGAAACACAATGGCTAAATTATGCTATCAAAAATGAACTACATCACCATTGTGGTATAGATTATCCTGTAATGATGGCTGCTGATACTGTGCTATCCAGACTGTGTAACTAAACAAGAAGGAGGTTTGAATCCCAATAATGATTGACATTTGTGAGTATGTGTGTGTCTGTCATGCTATGGAGAGAAGGCTTCTAATGCATGCAGTACGTGTAGCTGTGTATTATTACTGGGCACCATACCTCTCAACCTCTTAGGGCAAGAAATCTGGACAAAGGCTAAAAATAATTGAAGAACAAAGGCCTAAAAAGAGGAACATATGTTAAATATTACTCTTTGAAACTTAAAAAGTTGCTAGAATAACAGGATCTGTGTTCGCATGAATTTTCAGAAGGATCCGAAGTCTGAACCTCAAATGCATGTAATTATTTAGTGAGTTCAATTTGCAGTGATTAGCCATAAAACCGCAAATGTTATGAGGAACGGACCAAAAATATGGGGCAAATATGGACA
Source organism: Protopterus annectens (assembly GCF_019279795.1). Taxonomy (NCBI): domain Eukaryota; kingdom Metazoa; phylum Chordata; order Ceratodontiformes; family Protopteridae; genus Protopterus; species Protopterus annectens. Next base: position 508,755,147 of record NC_056742.1, read on the forward strand.
TTTTGTGAAAATCTGGACAGTTGAGAGGTATGCTATTCACTTTAACCACCTTTGTGCCTTTTTAGAAGAACTTTGCTGTATTAAAGAATGGTGATGTCATCCATTGAAATGTGCACTGTCACAAATATAAACATCTCATGTGGAACATGCAATTCAGGCAGTGTTCTGTACTTGGTAATCTTAGATTTAGATAGCATGTTCAAATCTGGCCATTACTCCACAGATCACTTATATCACTATGAGTGTGCATGCAGGTAGTAATGTTGTGACCCAGCTAGCTGCTGTACATGTATAGCTGGGGATTCCTATGACAAAGATTTCTGCTCATTTTCCTACAGACATGCTTTATTGGATAATGATGATGATGTGGATTTTCCATGACAACTACTAAGGCTTCTGCTGTGGTGTGAGGACATGAGACAATGTTCTGTAGGACGTTGCCTTAGAAAGGCATGTGTTCAAATCTATGATTATCCACGCACTTTGCATGATTGCCAGTCTTCTACCACAGTGACAACTGGATTACACATAACTTGTGTTTGGATATACCTAGCAGAAGCCAATGTGGTGTGAGAAATAAACATGTGACAACAGTCTTTTAAAGAAAGTACAAGCACACATATCCCTTGCAGCAATAACATGATGTCACGGCTACAAAGAACCAAATACCTCACAATTTTAGCAACACTTGCACCGTGGCATGTTTATTCTTCACAATATCATGTAGCTTCTGCTGTCACAGTCAGGTGTTCAAAACCAACACTGACTGACTGCAAGCATTGTGTGTCCTAATGCTGCTATGCATGAGTGACATTCGCAACTGTTATAATGTGTGCAATTACTGTGGGAGAAACTAAGCCATCACTTTTATCTTATACAAATTGCTTGCAACACAATCAAATGATGCAATGACTTCACATAGGTGGAGTCTCACAGCTGTTTTATGACTTCCATTGTGGCATATATCATTCATACACATATCATTAGTCAGTGGTCTTACATAGCTTGCAGTTCAATTCCAGCAAAGGACAACATTGTATAAAGTACTGACATTAGACAAATAACACTGCATTAAGTCATTATTCTCAGTTTTTACTTTGGAAAAAGAAATGTAAACTCATTTTGCAATTTCCTGCCATTGAAACAGTTGTTTTGTGAATGTCATGGTGCCAGTGCTCCTGCAACACATATATTAAGTAACATGGTCAAATGGGGCCATAGGCAGGGTAATAGATTAAGGACCCTCCCCAGACCAGCTCTTCCTGCAGCAACTCCCTACGCCCCCTGCAGCAGCACCCTCCCCAGCCATTCCAGTATTCCATTTCTTGGCTATTTCTCCCGTTACCATAAACACTGTTCAAACCTATCAGTGTGTATACTGTTTTCTTACTTACTTCTATAATGATTACAGATATTAAAATAAAATAGCACAAACACTGATAGCCATTTGTTAAATAAACAATACAGTCTCAGAATGAAAACAGACTTAGCATGAGCAGTAAACTTCTCTGCCATTAAAACTCACATTCACTGAAATAACACTAAAACCCACATTCAAGTAAAATGCATCTAGCCAGTGGAGAATTAAGTTTACCTTTGGGATGTTTTCAAACCAAAGGTTCCTTGCACACATTTTTGGGCCGTGCATACATGTATGTGTTCTTTTATTCACCTTCCTTATTGCATTCCTTGTATAATACAGCACCACATGTTAGAATGTGGTTTAAACTTGTAGTTTTGAACATTTTTCTAGTAAGTAATGAAACAAAATGTATGACCCAGTAATGAGAAAACTACCCAATTCAAAACATTTTAACCATAAAAGGCCACTCAAACTTCTGTCATTACAATCCACCAGTATCAGTCAATAAGCACAATCTCTGCAGAAGTAAAAGTCATCCAAATAATTCAACATTAAAGATATCTGTATCTAGTGAAGAGGTTGCTACTGTCCAAAAAACTTTTCATTTCAGTATTTCATCTACAAATTCAGTACCTGCTTCACTAGAAGAATTAATTGCCAATGTTATATTAAAAAAAATGGTAACCTGGAAATATTGCAGTAAGGAATGACTGACAAACTGACAAGTTCATAGTTACTAGGCACGTCATAAAAATGGAGGAGACACTCAAGAGTACAGAACCCCTATCCCCCCTTAAAATGCACCAAATATTCTGCAATCAAAAGGGCACTGCAATATCAGCTCTCCATCTACATGGTGTGGGAGTAGAATCCACAGCCTTATGCACCAAAGGCAATTATGCTACTAAGACTGCTTTCAAATTCTACAGTACAAACAGTAACTACCACTTGCTAAACAAAACCGTTAGTTGTACACTGAAAACAGACTTAGCATGAACAACAGTAAACCTCTCTTCACTTGAAACTCACAATCCAATGCAATGAAACTCATAATCCCTTGAAAATGCACTGAAACTCATAATTACCTGAAAATGTACTGAAACTCAAACTCACAATTCCTTCAGCAGTCTGGTAGTTAGTGTACAGGATTCAGGCACTTGCCACCTGTAATCAAGTTACAGGGTTAAGCTTGATCAAGTTAACACACAAACCTGCCCCCCCCCCCCAACTAGGGCATTACATACCATACCTCTATACTTCTTAATCTCTTACCACAAGAAATCTATACAAAGCCTAAAATAATGGGGCGAGGGGGAAAAAGGCCGCAAAATAGGGACAGATTATAAATATTGTGCTTATAGATTTAGAAAGTTGCTAAAATAATAGTATTAATCTTAGCATGCATTTGCTGTGGGGAAATAAAGTCTGAAACTCAAATGTATGACATTATTTAATTATTTTAATCCTCAGTGATTTGCCAGAAAACTACACATTTTATGAGGAATAGGGCAAAATGTGAGGCAAAAATCTGAAAGTTGAGAGGTATGCATACCTCCCAGCATCTTAGTGCAAGAAACCAGGACAAAGCCTAAAATACTGGGGATATGATAGCCCAAAAATAGAGATATTTTTTAAATACTGCTCTTTTTAACTTAGAATGTTGTTAAAATTGTGTTAGCATGCTTTTTCTGGAGAATGTGAAGATTGAAACTCATATATATGTGATTATTTAATGACTTCAATCCTCTGTGATTTGACAGAAAACAACAAATTTTATGAGAAACAGACCAAAATTATGACGCTAAATATGGACAGTTCAGAAGTATGTTACACACACACACACACACACACATGCACACACGCACACACACACACACACACAAACCTACCTTCTCTCTGCTCTTTCTCACACATACCAAGTTTCTCTCTGCTCTCTTTCTCACACACACATATACACACATGCACACTTATTTTCTCTCTGCTCTCAAACAGCAACACACACACCAACGTACACCTGCTCTCTCACACAGCAATACACACACACACAAACACAAACACCTTCTCTCTCATACAACAATACTATCTCTCATATAAACAGAATGACTAGTTTAAACAACATACACTCATACACATACATATGCAACCACACACTTTCTATCTCATACAGAAACATCTTAGCCACTAGTTTAAATTATATATATACACACACACACATGCACATGCACGCACACATGCAGTTACATTCTCTATAAACAAAACAGCTAGTTTAAATTCCACGTGCAAGTATGGAATGGGTTTAAATCTGTGCTGGTGTGAGTAAATGACATGCATGCACACATGGTCCTCCTTGAAGGAGAAGATGAGACCACCATGATGTTAAGAAGTATTTTGTTTTTTATTTATTTATTTACTTACTTTTATGTTAATGCCTCCAGGCCAGAGAGGGCCCCTGTAGCCACGGGGCCCTAGGTGACTGCCTGTGTCGCATAGTGCTTGTTCTGGCTCTACTAGTATGGTATATCTACACAGATAGTGTCTGGTTCAATTCTGGGACAGTGTGTGTACAAAACAACATGAACAGCTTCCTTGGCTGAGAAACATCAATACTGCACTGCTCACAGTTGTGTGACAGTTGTGTAAACAGTAAGATGGTTACCAAGAAACATTGGTACTGCATTGTCCCAGGTCTGTGAACATTAATGTAGTTAAAAATAAACATTGATACTGCACTGCTCACAGTTGTGTCAACATTAACAAAGTTACCAAGAAACAGTGATACTGCACAGCTCACAGTTGTGTGAACATTAACATAGTTACCAGTAAACATTGATACTGAACTGCTCACAGCTGTGTGAAGATTAACATAGTTACCAAGAAACATTGATACTGCACTGCTCACAGTTGTGTGAACAGTAACATAGTTACCAATACATATTGATACTGCACTGCTGACAGTTGTGCGAGCATTAACATAGTTACCAATAAACACTGATACTGCATTGTCACAGTTGTGTGAACATTAACATAGTTACCAATAAACACTGATACTGCATTGTCTCAGTTGTGTGAACATTAAAATAGTTACCAATAAACATTGATACTGCATTGTCACAGATGTGTGAACAGTAACATAGTTAACAAGAAACATTGATACTGCATTGTCCCGGTTGAGTGAACATTACCATAGTTACGGATAAACATTGATACTGCAATTCTAACAGTTGTGTGAACAGTAACATAGTTACCGAGAAACATTGATACTGCACTGCTCACAATTGTGTGAACATTAATATAGTTACCAAAAAACATTGATACTGCATTGATCACAGTTGTGTGCACATTAACATAGTTACCAAAAAACACTGATACTGTACTGCTCAAAGTTGTGCGAACATTAACATAGTTACCAAGAAACATTGATACTGCACTGCTTACAGTTGTGTTAACATTAACATAGCTACCAAGAAACATTGATACTGCATTGTCTCAGTTATGTGAACATTAACATAATTACCAATAAAGATTGATACTGCATTGTCCCAGTTGTGTGAACATCAACATAGTTAACAATAAACATTAATACTGCACTGCGCACAGTTGTGTGAACATTAACATAGTTACCAATAAACATCGATATTGCACTGCTCACAGTTGTGTGAACATTAACATATTTACCATGAAGCATTGATACAGCATTGTCCCAGATGTATAATATATTTATATCTTTATTTAATTTTGATATGGATGTTTTTTATGATATCATGTCACATATTATGTATACATATATATTTTACTAACATTGCCTTTTTGCTTCGAATGAATAATATATTCCTTCATGCTGTTTTTCTTTAAGCTTCTTTAAGCTGCCTGATTGCTTCTAGCAGCTTAATTGATCTTATCTGCTGATTAAGCTAATTAGTAGATGGATTAGATGTATTTAAAAGTTACCTAATGGAGTAAAGATGTATAAATCTGAGGAAGCGTGCCTGGATGCACGTGAAAGCGCTTGTTTTTCTACAATAAATCAGTTTTATTTTTATCATGGTGGTCTCTACCTGGTAGTTTTATCGATTGTCCCAGCTGTGTGAACATTAACATACTTACCAAGAAACATTATTACTACATTGTCCCAGTTGTGTGAGCAGTAGCATTGTTACCAATAAACACTGATACTGCACATCTGACAATTGTGTGAACATTAACACAGTTACCAAGAAACATTGATACTGCACTGCTCAAAGTTGTGTGAACATTAACATAGTTACCAAGAAGCATTGATACTGCATTGTTCCAGTTGTATGGACATTGACATAGTTACCAATAAGCATTGATACTGCATTGTCCCAGTTGTGTGAACATTAACATACTTACCAAGAAACATTGATACTGCATTGTCCCAGTTGTGTAAACAGTAACATAGTTACCAATAAGCATTGATACTGCACTGCTCACAGTTGTGTGAATATTAGCACAGTTACCAAGAAACATTGATTCTGCACTGCTCACAGTTGTATGAACATTAAATAGAAGTTATGTTCTTACCATAACGTTCCATGTTAGTTGTCTTCTTCTCGCCTTCTTCTTGCTGGATGGGTTCGGAGCTGACCTCGGCTCCGACTCGGCCACTCTAAAAGCTCGAGAGTTGGTTCCACCGGCTCGAGGCTCCCCTTGTATCCCACAATGCTAGGCATGAGTTACCTCAGATCTCGTTTGTAAGCTAGGCCCAGCTTATAATAGTAACAGAATAACTATAAACAAAATCCACCTCTATAAACCAGGGAGAAGAGAAGGGTGACCTACATCCTGATCCAGGAAAATATGCACAGCAGCATATACCTAAAGTAAAGAGGTGGTAGAAAGAGAGGTCACAATCAAAACTCCTCTAGGTCTGTCCAGGCCAGGGGGAAGGAGGGTGACGAAGAAGCGAGAAGAAGACAACTAACATGGAACGTTATGGTAAGAACATAACTTCTATATGTTAAGTTGTCTATCTCGCCTTCATTCTTGCTGGATGGGACCGGCCCCTAGCACCTTGTCCCGGGTGGCCTAACGGAACAGACTCTTGAGAACAGTGGAACCAAAGTTAGCTCTATGCCTAGAAGCTAAATCCAACTTATAATGAGAAATGAAAGTGTGAGGAGTAGCCCAAGTAGCCGCTGCACAAATGGTGTCAATAGGCAGTCTATCTTGGAAGGCTATAGAAGTAGCCAAAGCTCTGGTAGAATGGGCTTTAGGTTTGTTAGGCAGCTTTTGGTGTCTAATTTCATAAACAAGGGAAATCAGAGATGTTAGCCATCTAGATAATGATACCTTTGAAACTGAAAGTCCCTTTCTGCCTTCTGCATAAGAGACAAACAGTTGGTCAGATTTTCTGAATTGTTTAGTTCTATCCAAATAGTACCTTAACTGACGATGAACATCTAGCCAATGCAATTTTTGTTCAGACCTGTTAGAATATTCTGGAAAAACACAGGAGGTCAATGGTTTGATTTAGGTTAGACGCCGAGGCTATCTTAGGTAAAAAGACGGGTTGGTTCAGAAGATACCCTGTCCTTATGGAACAACAGATAAGGAGGTCGACAGCTGAGTGCATGAAGTTCTGAAACTCTTCTAGCTGAAGTAATAGCTACCAGAAAGAGTGTCTTCCATGATAGCAATTTTAAAGAACAGGAGGCTGCAGGTTCGAAAGGGGAAAGAATCAAAGAACTAAGAACTAAATTTAGGTCCCAAGGAGGAGGAGGATTTCTTATAGGAGGTCTGAGTAGAAAAACTCCTTTCAAAAAGGCTTTGCAAAGCTTGTGGGACATTATGGCAGACTCTGAAATGCCCACATGAAAGTTAGAAATAGCTGTCAATTGAACTTTAAGAGTAGAAGGAGATGAACCTGCATGGAAGAGTTCAGCTAGAAAATCAAGGACCATTTGGATGGAAGCAGTGAAAGGATCTATGTCCTTCCTTGAGCCCAATAGGCTAAACGCTTCCACTTACTCAAATAAATCTTTCGAGTGGAAGATTTATGGGAAGCTATCAAAATATCTCGAACAGAGTGAGATATTTGAGGAAGCCTGGCTAAGGTTGAAATTGGAGGAACCATGCAGTGAGGTTCAGAGAGGGAAGGGAGCGATGAAACTGACCCGACTGATGGATCAAAAGATCTGGAACTAGGTCCAGATGCCAAGGTCGCTCCAACAGAAAGTGATGTAGAAAGGGGAACCAAACCTGTCGAGGCCAGTAAGGAGCAATGAGGATCAACGAGGCCTTCTGAGTGATAGCTTTCTGTATCACTTGAGAGATTAGTGGGAAGGGAGGAAATGCATACAGAAGTCCCCGGGGCCAAACTTGGACTAGAGCGTCTCTGCTGGGCTGGCCTGGTAAAGGGAATAGGGTGAAATAATCTCTGCACTTGCTGTTTTGCGGAGTAGCAAAAAGGTCGCAGCAAGGCTGACCCCACTTGAGAAAAATTTCTCTCACAACAGAGTCTTTCAGAGACCACTCGTGAGGCATGAGGATAGCTCTGCTCAACTTGTCCGCGATTTGATTGGACTTCCCGGGATGTGCGTTGCTATCAGAAACCGCTGAGAAGAAATCGCCCATTGCCACAGTCTGAGTGCTTCTCGACACTGGGGGTAGGACCTGGTTCCACCTTGTTTGTTGATATACCACACTACAGACATATTGTCCATCTGGATTGCTATCGTTCCCAAGGGAAGAGAGTCTTGAAGGGCTTGCAACGCTAAAAGCACTGCTCTCATCTCTAGAACATTTATGTGCAAGTGGCATTTGTCTGGTTGCCATGTGCCCTGGACAGTTCTGCCCTGATAATGCCCCCACCCGATCAGGGAGGCGTCCGTTGTCAGAGTAGCAACCAGAGGAAGGAACAAAGGGTCTTCCCAATAAGAGCTGAGGGAAGACATCCACCACAGAAGATGATTTCTGCATGTTTGCGTAATCATAATGGTGTGGGACATCGGAAGTTGCTGGTATGACCATTGCGTGAAGAGCATCCATTGAAGGATTCTCATGTGGAATCTGGCTAATGGAAGCAGAGGTATGGCAGCCGCCATAATCCCCAACACTTTCAGAACTAACCTGGCTTTGATTCTGTTGCTGCTGAAGAGGAGCGAGACCAGTTTGTGTATGTCTGTTATTCTCTGATCTGTTAGTCTCGCAGACATGTTGACTGTGTCTAGATTTGCGCCTATGAAGGTAATAGTACGACAAGGTGACAAAACAGACTTTTCACAATTTATTGAAATGCCTAAATTTTGACAAATGCGAAAGGTGTAGTCCCTGGCCATTAGAAGAAGATGCTTGGTGGAAGCTGTGAGGAGCCAGTCATCCAAATATGGAAACACCTGGAATCCTTGACGTCTCAGGTGAGAAGCTACCACTGCCATGCATTTGGTAAACACCCGGGGGGCAGTGGTGAGACCAAAGGGCAGGGCCCTGAATTGAAAATGACTGGTTCCCAGCCTGAAGCGGAGGAATCTTCTGGAGTGTCTGTTCATTTTTATGTGATAGTACGCATCCTGAAGGTCTATAGAGCACATCCAGTTTCTCTTTCCCAATAGGGGGAGGATGGACTGCAGCGTGACCATCCGAAATCTTGTTTTCTTGACTGACTTGTTCAAGATACTGAGATCCAAAATTGGTCTCCAGTCCCCTGTTTTCCTTGGAACTAAAAAGAACCTGGAGTAGATTCCGGATCCTTGCTGGTCTGCTGGAACTGGCTGAATTGCTCTTTTTGCAAGCAGCTTTGGAATTTCCAAAGCTGCAAGATCCCTTTGAGCGGGTGGAACATCTGGAAGGGATTTTTTTGATTGGTTTGGAAAGCGAATGAAGGGAATGGAATAGCCTTCGGAAATGATGGACTGTACCCATTTGTCTTGAGTCAGGGATAGCCAGGCTTCTGGGTACAGTGACAATCTTCCCCCGACTGCCTCCGAAGGTGGGCAGTCGGGCAACACCTCAGGGATGCTGAAAGGGCTTATTAGAGAAGGTTTCTCGATTGCCCTGGTTCTGCAGACCCCCCCTGCCTCTAGGGTGACGTCTACCATTGTTGTTCCCCCCTCTGCCTCTGGCGGGGAACCAACTCTGTGCGTCAGGCGAAGTCCCTTGAGATTGTTTGTGGAACCACATTTTTCCACTTTTCTGGCCTTTGGGGTAAGGCCTAGAAGGAGTAGAAAAACGGACTCCGACGGCAGAAAGAGTCTTGCCATCTGTCTTGCACCTAGTCAAGGTTTCTTTCACTTGAGGACCAAAAAGAGATGATCCATCAAACGGGGAATTAGTGAATGACGTTTTAAAGGGGTCCGCAAAGTTGCATAGCCGCATCCAGGCATGTCTGCGTAAGGCCACACCTGTCCCTGCGGCCCTGCTCGCTCCATCAGCCACATAAGAAAGGAGGCATGGAGGAGTTAGCTATGGAGTTCAGGGTATCCAGCTGAGTGTTCATCTTGTCTTGAAAACCGGCAGCCGTAGGATCCTTCAACATGTCACTCGCTTTGATCAAGTCTCTTTGAAGATGAGTAAAATGGCATAGGTAGTTCAGCGAACGATAGCAAAGGTCGCTGACGAGAACATCCACTTCCGCACCTGTCCATAGACCTAGATTCTTTGTTAGGGGATGAACAGGCACTGAAGGATCAGCTAGTTCCTTCTTGGTGGCAGCAGCTACCACCATAGCATCCACAGAAACACCTTTTGTGAGAAATTGCTTGTCAGTTGGTGCTGTTATAAATTTGGAAGGTCTCCTGGGGTAGGGTCCACTGAATCAGGAGCCGTCCAGGCCTTCTTTGCAACCACCTGCATGAGGGGATCAAAGGGGGACACCCAGGAGGTGGAAGGGCGAGAGCCAAACGCCTCAAGATACACAGATTCATCCTCCGAAGGGTTAAGGGCTGGCCAATTTCCCCTCTGTTTCAGGATCTCTAGAATGTCTGCGAAAGAGACATCTTCAGAAGGGGAACGGGGAACCCTCGAATCCTCTAAATCTGTGTCAGAGGTGACAGACTCAGGTGAGTCTATGTGCTTCCTCTTACACTTTCTCTTCCTAGGGGCTCCTGCCAATTCAGGGGAGGCCTCAGAAGAGGATGAGATCCCCACAGGGGATTCCTGAGGAGCTGGCTCTCTGCGGTCTGGGATGAGGGAGTGAGTCGACATAACCAAAGGCACCGAAGAGGGAGGGGCGGACGGAGCCGACTGTGGAGTCGAACAAGGTTCCAACACACTCCGCATGACCTCGAACGCACCCCTGTCCGGCAGAGCCAGAGGTCCCCGCTCCGAGAAGCTGAGAACCTCCCTCGGCACCGACAGAGATGGCTCGAGGCCGATGTCGGAGCCGAACTCACCAGCCAAGCACCGAGAGGAGAGGGGTTGGACAAGGGTCCGATGCCACTCACCCTCGGAGCCGACGAGGAAGCCCGCCGAGATTCTTCAAAATAAGAAATCGGAGCCGATGACGGAGCCAAGACAATTGTATTGGCTCCGACGCTACCACAGTCTCGGTCCCGAGACGCCCGGCCCGAGCTCAAAGGAGTCGGAGGAGGAATATTTATTGGAACAAGTTGAGGCATCGACTGATGAGTCGGACTCTGGAGCATTTGGGCCAGTGCCTCGGACTTCAAAAGTCTACTCACTACCCTCTGGAGGTCGTGATCTGAGAGCCTCGATGACCTGGAGGAGTGAGATCTGTGGCTGCTCAGACAGCAGGGGAGACGCTGGAGCCGAATGAACGGAGCCAAGGGACGGTGACCTCGATCTCTTTCTAGATGTCGGCTCCGATGGTCTGATCGAGCCGACCCAGGAATCTCTAATGCCTCGGCTCCGCCAGAGCCGAGAAACCACAGATACTGCAGTCAAGACTCATCGGCTCCAGCCGGAGCCGATGAAGCAGTAGGCTTGAAGCCTTAGGCCTCGACTCTGAAGCTGGAGCCGAGGTCTTGGAAGCCTTAGAAGGTTTCCCGATGACACAGAAAGGGAACCTTCAGGCTTAATCAAAACCCTTAAAATGAGTTTATTTTTTTCCTGCAGGACTCTAGGGCTGAAGCCATGGCATACAGCACAAGAGTCCTGCAGTGTAAAGGTCCCAGGCAATACACACAAGAAGTGTGACCGTCTGTCAGAGACATTTTCTGACAGCACGAGTCACACTTCTTGAAGCCTGAGACCTTTGTATCCTTGGACATACTCAAGGAACCAAGTGTAATCACACACAGAAAACACACACACACAGATTACACTGATAGGGGTTCAAAGGGAATTATTTAAACTAAAGGTAAGTTAAGTTAAAACTCCCTAATCAAACACATACACACCCTAAGGATAGGGAAGAAAGGCCCAAGGTTTTAGGAAAGAACTATAAGTTCTTTAGAAAAAGGGGGCTGGATAAAAGGTAGAAGTGATAATATCCACTACACTAAGGGGAAAGAAAAATACACTAAGCTAGCTTAAGTCTAAAGAATTTAAACTAGTCTAACTTTCACTAACCTGGAGCCGGTAGAAAACACACCTCGATTGCTGTAGCGGCAAACGAGATCTGAGGTAACTCACGCCTAGCATTGTGGGATATAAGGGGAGCCTCGACCCGGTGGAACCAACTCTCGAGCTTTTAGAGTGGCCGAGTCGGAGCCTAGGTCGGCTCCGAACCCATCCAGCAAGAATGAAGGCGAGATAGACAACTTAACATCATAGTTACCAAGAAACATTGATACTGCAGTGCTCACAGTTGTGTGAAAATTAACATAGTTACCAAGAAAGATTGATACTGCATTATCAGACTTGTGTGAACATTATCATAGTTACCAATAAACATTGATACTGCATTATCCCAGTTGTATAACAGTAACATAGTTACCAATAAACATTGATACTGCACTGCTCACAGTTGTGTGAAATTTAAGATAATTACCAAGAAACATTGATACTGCACTGTTCACATATGTATGAACATTAACATAGTTACTAATAAAAATTGATACTGCACTACTCACAGTTGTGCAAACACTAACATAGTTACCAATAAACAATGATACTGCACTGCTCACAGTTTTGTGAACATTAACATAGTTACCAATAAACATTGATACTGCATTTTCCCAGTTGTGGAAACATTAACATAGTTACCAAGAAACATTGATACTGCATTGCCTCAGTTGGGTGAAAATTAACATAGTTACCAATAATCATTGATACTGCATTGTCCCAGTTGTGTGAACATTAACAGTTACCAATATACATTGATACTGCACTGCTCACAGTTGTGTGAACATAAACATAGTTACCAAGAAACATTGATATTGCACTGCTCACAGTTGTGTGAACATTAACATAGTTACCAATAAACATTGATACTGTACTGCTCATAGTTGTGTGAACATTAACATAGTTACCAATAAACATTGATAAGGCATTGTACAAGTTGTGCAAACATTAAATATTTACCATGAAGCATTGATACAGCATTGTCCCAGCTGTGTGAAAATTAACATACTTACCAAGAAACATTATTACTACATTGTCCCAGTTGTGTGAACAGTAACACTGTTACCAATAAACATTGATACTGCACATCTGACAGTTGTGTGAACATTAACATAGTTACCAGTAAACACTTATACTGCACTGCTCACAGTTGTGTGAACAATAACATAATTACCAAAAAACATTTATACTGCACTGCTCACAGATGTGTGACAATTAACATAGTTACCAAGAAACACTGATACTTCATTGTCCCAGTTGTGTGAACATTAACATAGTTACCAAAAAACATTGATGCTGCATTATCCCAGCTGTATAACAGTAACATAGTTACCAATAAACATTGATACTGCACTGCTCACAGTTGTGTGAAATTTAACATAATTACCAATAAAAATTGATACTGCACTGCTCACAGTTATGCGAACATTAACATAGTTACCAATAAACACTGATACTGCATTCTCCCAGTTGTGTGAACATTAACATTGTTACCAAGAAACATTGGTACTGCATTGTCCCAGATGTGTGAAAATTAACATAGTTACCAATAAACATTGATACTACACTGCTCACAGTTGTGTGAACATTAACATAGTTACCACTAAACAATGATACTGCACTGCTTACAGTTGTATGAACTTTAACATAGTTACCAAGAAACACTGATACTGCACTGCTCACAGTTGTGCAAACATTAACGTAGTTACCAATAAACATTGATACTGCATTGTCCCAGTTGTGTGAACGTTAACATAGTTACCAAAAAACATTGATACTGCATTGTTCCAGTTGTATTAACATTAACATAGTTACCAAAAAACATTGATACTTCATTGTCCCAGTTGTGTGAACATTAACATAGTTACCAATAAACACTGATACTGCATTGTCCCAGTTGTGTGAACAGTAACATAGTTATCAATAAACATTGATACTGCATTGTCCCAGTTGTGTGAACATTAACATAGTTACCAATAAACATTGATACTGCACTGCTCACAGTTGTGCGAACATTAACGTAGTTACCAATAAACATTGATACTGCATTGTCCCAGTTGTGTGAACGTTAACATAGTTACCAAAAAACATGCATACTTCATCGTCCCAGTTGTGTGAACATTAAGATAGTTACCAATAAACATTGATACTGCATTGTCCCAGTTGTGTAAACAGTAACATAGTTATCAATAGACATTGATACTGCATTGTCCCAGTTGTGTGAACATTAACATAGTTACCAATAAACATTGATAATGCACTGCTCACAGTTGTCTGAACATTAACATTGTTAGCAATAAACATTGATATTACACTGCTCACAGTTGTGTGAACATTGACATAGTTACGAAGAAACATTACTACTGCACTGCTCACAGTTGTGTGAACATTAACATAGTTACCAATAAACATTGATATTGCACTGCTCACAGTTGCGTGAACATTAACATAGTTACCAATAAACATTCATACTGCTTTGTCCCAGTTGTGTGAACATTAACATACTTACCTGGAAGTATTGATACTGCATTGTCCCAGTTGTGTGAACAGTAACATAGTTGCCAATAAACATTGATACTGCACTGCTCACAGTTGTGAGAACATTAACATAATTACCAGGAAAAATTGATACTGCACTGCTCACAGTTGTGTGAACATTAACATACTTACCAAGAAACATTGATACTGCACTGTCCCAGTTGTGTGAACATTAACATAGTTACCAATAAACGCTGATACTGCTTTGTACCAGTTGTATAACATTAACATAGTTACCAAGAAACATTGATACTGCACTGCTCACAGTTGTCTGAACATTAACATAGTTACCAATAAACATTGATAATGCACTGCTGACAGCTGTGTGAACATTAACATAGTTACCAATAAACATTGATACTGAATTGCTCATGGTTGCGTGAGCATTAATATAGTTACCAAGAAACATTGATACGGCATTGTCCAAGTTGTGTGAACATTAACATATGTACCAAGAAGCACTGATACTGTATTGTCCCAGTTGTGTGAACAATAACATTGTTAATAAAAAACACTGATACTGCACATCTCGCAGTTGAGTGAACATTAACATAGTTACCAAGAAACTATAACCAAATGAGCAGTGCAGTTAGTGCTCAATAAAAAACTAAATAACCAACAATAAGATCACCAAAGTTGCAAGTCCTCAGTATCAGTTTAATAAGGTAAAATAAAAGTTAAGCGCTTTCGTCAAAAAATTGACTTCTTCAGAACAAAGAAACAACTCACAGATCAAGTTTAAATATAAAATGCTGCTTAACTATTGGCTCAATTCTAGCCAATACTATTAAAGAATATTTTCAATTCATAAATATTAATAAGAAAAATCCATTACATTTTATTCAAATTTGATCGAAAGTTTGTTTGTTTGTTTAATTTAACTGTTGAGGCTACCCACTAAAGTGTGCTAGCCTGTGTAACTGATTTATCACTGTTTCTGCATTTTCTGTGTGTTTCTATCAAAAAAACAAAAAAATAATCCTTGTTTTCCCGCCTCTCCTCGACTAGTTTAGACCAGTTTACAGGCATTGCTGTATTCTGGGCTGTGGTGTAGTTCCTGTGTTGTCCATTACCTTACTTGGATAGAAGGAAGTTTATTTGCTCACCAGTGGGAGTGGGGAGCATTGAGCAGCCTACCTGTCCCTGTAGGAAGTGACCTCAGCACAAGAAGCTGTAGTAATTGGTTGTTTTGGACCATTTCTAGCTCTTTTGTAGTTCACTGTTTAAAATCCGCCTCTGGGCATTTTTTTCTGGCTATACTGCTCAGACAAGCTCCTCGTGGTCCTGCAGAGTGGTCCTAGCTACAGGGAACTCAGAAAAGCTACTACTTTCTGGATTTAAGTATCTTTGCTTTTTTTCACTTGGAATAGCTTCTGTAGCTTACCCTGAACTAGCTTGAACTGTTTTTAACTGTTTGCTGCATTATTTTAAAATCTGCACTTAAAGTTACATTTTAGTCAAATTTGATCGAAAGTTTGTTTGTTTGTTTGTTTAATTTAACTGTTGAGGCTGCCCACTAAAGTGTGCTAGCCTGTGTAACTGATTTATCACTGTTTCTGCATTTTCTGTGTGTTTCTATCAAAAAAACAAACAAAAAAATCCTTGTTTTCCCGTCTCTCCTCGACTAGTTTAGACCAGTTTACAGGCATTGCTGTATTCTGGGCTGTGGTGTAGTTCCTGTGTTGTCCATTACCTTACTTGGATAGAAGGAAGTTTCTTTGCTCACCAGTGGGAGTGGGGAGCCTTGAGCAGCCTACCTGTCCCTGTAGGAAGTGACCTCAGCACAAGAAGCTGCAGTAATTGGTTGTTTTGGACCATTTCTAGCTCTTTTGTAGTTCACTGTTTAAAATCCGAGTTTGCACGGCTTTGCGCGGTTGCGCATAGTGCAGCACCGGTTAAACAAGGTTAAACGTCTTCTGGCTCTGCTCTGCCAGGTCTGCTCTTCAAATTTTCCCTTAAGGAAGCTCTACTCTTAGTATAATCAGACTACTCACTATATTATAAGCCCAACACTTGTTCTCAATACTTCTCTACTAAGTAAGCACTCTCGTACTAAGTAAAGCACTACATCCACTTCCCTTAAAGGTACAGCACTCCCTTATACTGTTCCAGCATGTCGAGTGGTAGATTACTGGCGTCCTCTCCAGTTCAGCTGGTCAATCTGGGTATCTTGAGACAATGCTACAATTGTCTCATGTACACAGACAACCCTCTCCTCCTCCCAACAAACACAAATACATGTGAGAGATGCAACTATATAGCCAAACTGGAGGCTGAACTCTCTCAACTCAGGGCTGGCATGACCAGACAGGAGGAGATGGTAACCACACCCACAACAATCCCAGTCCCACATAGACCTACCACAACTGCAAACCAAACACATAAAACACAAAGACATACTCGGAGGCTCTAATAAAAAACTTACCAAAACAACAGAGACTCCCAAAGCAGACATCCAAAAATCCACCACCTCAAAACAAAACACATGCAACACATACTTCAATAAATCAGTGTGTCAACCAATCACAGCCCTTAAGGCCAAACACCATGCCTGATACACTAGTAATAGGTGACTCTATAGTCAGACACACTGATGTCCCGCTGACCAGCCTGAACAAGGAGAGGGTGACTGTGAGCTGTCTATCGGGAGCTAGGATCCGCCACATAACACACGCACTCAAGTCACTCCAAAGCAAGTACAAATATGACTCTGTCATTGTCCATGCTGGTGTGAATGACCTGAGACGTACCTCCCTGGACTACATGAAAAGAGACATAGAGGAGCTCTCTGATTATGTAGCCCAGGCTGGTATGACCCTGACCCTGAGCAGCATCTTGCCCTCACCAAGAATGATACCACAATACAAAGACAAGATGATCAGCTTTAATAACTGGCTCAAGTACTGGTGTCATTCTAAGGGGATCCAATGTCTGTCTGCCTGGGATGACATGTTGGACAAGCCACGCTGCTTCGCAAGGGATGGCTTACACCTGTCACCACTGGGCTTCCGGATATTGGCTAAGGCTCTTGCCACCCCCATAGTGCTTTTTTTAGGCAAGGCTCAAAGACAAACCCACCTCCTTAGAAAACAAAATGGAAAAAACTAAGGGTAATGCTGCTCAACACCAGAAGTCTAAATCTCAAGATGCAGGCACTTGATGCACTCCTCAGCATGGAGAACATCGACGTCTGTGCAGTAACTGAAACCTGGTTCAAGGCTCCTGAGAGCACCCCAGCGCTACCAGGCTATACCTCATATCATGCTTTTCGGCCCCAAAACCCAGGCCGAACCACAAAGGGAGGGGGAGTGTCCATATTCATCAAGGACACCCACACCTCCAGGTTAGTAGCAACACATGAAGCATCAGAAACCATACAGGTGCAACTAACCATAGGCAAAACTGCTATACAACTGGTAGCATGTTACAGACCACCCTCCCAATCTCAAGAATACCACTCAGCCTTCCTGAAGACATTGGAGGATATGAATGTATCACAAAATACCATCATACTGGGAGACTTCAACTACCCAAACATAGATTGGGTACATTATTCTAGCCCTAATACCCTAGCCCAAAGGTTCCTGGAATTCATAAATTCAAATGCACTGGAACAACTAGTCACCTCTCCCACTAGGGGAGATAATATACTAGACCTGATCATCACAAACATGGGGACAAAATGCTCCACACCGGAAGTATACCCCTCACTAATGAGATCTGACCACAAACTAATCACCCTGGATATACATATCCCACCCCCCCCAGCACAAAAGACCACAGTGAAAAACTTCTCAAAAGCAGAGTTCACTCTTCTTAAGACTGAGATGGTATCCTTTAAGCCCACTGTGCCAGTGGATACCACATCCCACAATGCCGAATCCTTCACAAATGCTTTCTATGGACATCTCCAAGAATGCATGGATCATGCAATCCCAAATAAATCCAAGTCCCTCTCCACCAAAGGCAAGCGTCCTGACTGGTGGACCTCAGCCATTAACAAATTGTATAACAAAAGAAGGAAGCTACTGCACGTCAGAGCAAAGTCCCATGACGGGAAGGCATCTCTGATCAACATTAGCAGAAAACTACATTCTCTCATAAAAACATCCAAGGCCAACTTTGAGAGAAAAATCGCTAAGGATACTAAAGATAACCACAAAGCCTTCTTCAGCTATGTTAGAAACCTGGGCGGAAACCCTCAGATATGCTCAGAGTTAGTTCACAACAACAAAAAATACACTGAACCCACAGATATTGCCAACATTCTGGCTGACAGGTTCAGTGCAAATTCTCCCTCCTCACCCCAAAAGAAGAAATACTTATCCCAGCTGAATGTAATCTCCCTGTCATCTCAGATGTCCAAGTGAGAACCGCCCTAAACAAAGCTAAAAACACAGCATCAATGGGACCTGATGGTATCCCAGGTTGCGTGTTACGTGAACTCCAAGAGGAGCTAAACCCACACATAAAAATGCTATTTAACCTTAGCCTTACTTCGGGATATGTACCTGAACACTGGCGTACAGCAACAGTGGTCCCTCTCCACAAAGGGGGTGCCTCTACAGACCCTGGAAACTACCGCCCCATAAGCTTAACCAGCCTGGTCTGCAAAGCTATGGAAAGAATCATTATGGAACTCATAAACAGAGACATAGGGGACCTACAGACACTTGACCCCACCCAGTTCGGCTTTGTAAATGGCAGATCCTGCCTTTTGAACCTGGTTGACTTTTTCAAAACAGTCACTAGAGCCATTGATGAGGGCAAAGCAGTCCATACAGCCTACCTGGACTTGGCTAAGGCCTTCGACACAATACCCCACTCAGGCATCATAGATAAGCTCAACAACTTAAACGTAAACCCTTATGTCACTAGATGGGTTGCAAACTGGCTAAAGGACAGAACCCATAAAGTTAAAATCGCTAGAGCAATGTCAGACTCAAAGCCAGTCACAAGTGGTGTCCCACAGGGATCTGTCCTGGGACCCCTCTTGTTCGGCATTTATTTCTCAGATGTTAAAGCAAACATGGGAGGGCTGTGGCTGACAAAGTTTGCAGATGACTGCAAACTAGGCGCCATATTCGATACACCAGCGGACACATACATCCTACAAAAAGGCCTCACAGAAACGGACAACTGGTGCCGGAGTCACGGCCTTAAACTAAATGCCAAAAAATGTACAGTCCTCCCCTTTGGGAAAAACAAAGTACCCACAAATTATCACATAGACAGCAACCCACTGAGTACGGAAAAAGTAATCAGAGACCTAGGGACCCAAGTCGACAGCGACCTCTCATTTGACACCCACGTTGCCAAAGTGGTTAGAAAAACATTCTACCTTGCACACCTCATCATGAAGGGATTCACATCCAGATCCAAGGATGTCATTGTACCCCTATACTCCTCCCTCATCAGACCCATGATTGAGTACAATGCCCCATTTGGTATGTACCTCACCCAGCATTTGCAACAGCTGGAGAGACCACAAAAGTACCTCACCAAGAGGATCAAGGGTCTCCAACATATGTCTTATTCTGCCAGACTAAAGAAACTTCAGCTCTATTCAGTAGCATACCGCCTGCTCAGAGGTGATCTCTGCCTGACGTACAAGGCCATGTCCAATCAGGATCTGATGGACATGCTCCACCTCAAAAAAATCCAAATCCATCAGGACCACGAGAGCTAAAGACTTAAACCTCGGCACAAGTATGAATAGGACATGCTGGAGGGATAGATTCATAACCCAGAGGCTTCCCATGCTTTGGAACAAGATCCCATTTCGTATTAGGCAGAGCCCCTCACTGACTCTCTTCAAGAGAAATCTTGATGAGTGGATGGGAGATTGTAAGTTTACCCCAGGGGTCACATCTGTGTCACTGCTAGACAGGGGCACAGTAAACTAATTCTATTATATAAGGGGACCTTCATTGTGTCACTACTAGACAGAGGCACAGTATTCTAAATTTATTCTGTACATTTTTTGTACCATTTCATGGGGTGGCAAAAGCCACATCACTATGGCTAGGCTTACAAATGCCCCAGGGCAGATAGCCTAGTACTATACTATGAAATTATGAAACTATGAAACAAATACTTAAAAAGGGACAGTTTTTACAAAGAATAAAATCACATAATTAAACAATCCTTTTTAAAAAAAGCATTTTTTGTATATACAAATATTATTGTATAGTTGACCTGAACTCTGAAATATTTGTTCGCTGTTGTATCTAAAGTGCTTTGATTAGATATAAATAATAATATTACTATAACCATACTAAATTCTATAGTTGAATTTTTAAAACTATGTATAAGTATTAGTAAAAATACATGAAAAGTATTTAAAAGAGAATTTTCAACATATGTGTTGTTTCAATAAGTGCTGCAAATTATAGCACTATTAAACTTGTTCTGCCTTCTCTTTTAGAATGGGCAGTATAGTCAAATGCTCATTTAATCCTGGTGGAAAATCTGCAGCTAATCTTAACTGCCATAACAATTATTTTTTTATTTAGAACATTTTGCTGGTCACCCCCTCTAGCTTCCACATATACAAAATCAAGAATGGCAAATGTAAAACCTGTAAAATTAATACATGACATGCTATGTTTATATAAAGCATTGGTCTTTTTTATTTCTTATGTCATATAAATGTTCATATATTCTGGTCTTAAATAGCCTCTCTGTCTTTCCTACATAAAATGAAGAACAGGTACTACACCTGGCTATCTATACCAGTTTACTGGAAGAAAAGTTCCCACTTTTTAAAAATATATAACTTTTATTCTGATTATCGATACTAATGGAACTATCCTGTAGAATATATGCACAATAAGAACATCTACCACAAGGTTTACTTCCACCCATTTTCACTTGTAAACCTTGGCAATTGTTAACCCTCTCTAATACTGATTTTAAATTAGGTCTTACTTTCATAGAAAATAAAGGTTTGTCACCCAATAAATGAAATACTTCACTATTAGTTTTAAAAATATTCCAGTTTTTCATTAATATTCCCTTGACTTGAGAATACAAAGGGCTATACTATATCATACATGCTTGTTGAAAATCAACTTGGTTTTCTTCTTCAGGACTAATTATTAAATTATTGGTTGGTTTAAACCCTTTTCCAAGCAAAGGCATATATTTCTTACCACATTCATCTGAGACATCTGTAAGTATAGGATCTATAAACTCACCAGGATAACCTCTTTCTAGGAACATGTCCTTCAAAAATTCAAATTCCCTAATCACATCACTTTTTAAGGATGTCATCCTGGCAATTCTAATGGCCTGACCTTTAATTATGCTTTTTTTCTGAAAAATAGGATGATGGCTATTAAAGTGTAGATAGCTGTTGCAAAAGGTGTTCTTACGGCAGATTCTGGAAATATATTTATCTTGGGCTTTAATTATCTTAGTATCAAAAAAATTAATCTCTTGATCATGAAATTCAAAAGTAAATTTTAAAAAATCAGTTGTTTCGTTTAAATATTGGATAAATGAGGGTATGGTATCTAAACTCCCTTTCCATAAAATAAATATATCATCGAGAAATCTACCGTAAAATAATATATCGGACAAGAAAAACTCACTTTGAAAAACATATTTACTTTTCCACCTTAATAGAATCAAGTTTGCATATAAGGGGGCACAGGCTGCTCCCATAGCAACTCCTTTTAGTTGTTGAAAAAATTGTTGAAAAAATAGTTACCAAGAAACATTGATACTGCACTGCTGACAGATGTGTGAACATTAGCATAGTTACCAAGAAACATTGATACTGCACTGCTCACAGCTGTGTGAACATTAACATAGTTACCAATAAACATTAATACTGCACTGCTCACAGTTGTGAGAACATTAACATAGTTACCAATAAACATTGATACGGCATTGGCCAAGTTGTGTGAACATTAACATATGTACCAAGAAGGATTGATACTGCATTGTCCCAGCTGTGAGAACATTAACATATGTACCAAGAAACATTGATACTGCATTGCCCCAGTTGTGTGAACAGTAACATTGTTACCAATAAACATTGATACTGCACATCTCATAGTTGTGTAAACATTAACATAGTTACCAAGAAACATTGATAGTGCATTGTCCCAGTTGTGTGAACATTAACATAGTTACCAAGAAACATTGATACCGCATTGTCCCAGGTGTATAACAGTAACATAGTAACCAATAAACATTGATAGTGCACTGCTCACAGTTGTGTGCACATTAACATAGTTACCAATAAACATTGATACTACACTGCTCACAGTTGTGTGAACATTAACATATTTACCAAGAAACATTAATACTGCATTGTTCCAGTTGTGTGAACATTAACATACTTACCAATAAAAATTGATATTACACTGCTCACAGTTGTGTGAACATTAAAATAGTTACCAAGAAACATTGATACTGCACTGCTCACAGTTGTGTGAACATCAACATAGTTACCAATAAACATTAATACTGCACTGCTCACAGTTGTGTGAACATTAGCATAGTTACCAAAAAAACATTGATACTGCAATGTCCCGGTTGTGTGAAAATTAACATACTTACCAAAAAGCATTGATACTACATTGTCCCACTTGAGTGAACATTAACATACTTACCAAGAAACATTGATACTGCACTGCTCACAGCTGTGTGAACATTAACATAGTTACCAATAAACATTAATACTGCACTGCTCACAGTTGTGAGAACATTAACATAGTTACCAATAAACATTGATACGGCATTGGCCAAGTTGTGTGAACATTAACATATGTACCAAGAAGGATTGATACTGCATTGTCCCAGCTGTGAGAACATTGACATATGTACCAAGAAACATTGATACTGCATTGCCCCAGTTGTGTGAACAGTAACATTGTTACCAAAGTTGTGTGAACAGTAACATTGTTACCAATAAACATTGATACTGCACATCTCATAGTTGTGTAAACATTAACATAGTTACCAAGAAACATTGATAGTGCATTGTCCCAGTTGTGTGAACATTAACATAGTTACCAAGAAACATTGACACTGCACTGCTCACAGTTCTGTGAACATTAACATAGTTACCAATAAACATTGATACTGCACTGCTTACAGTTGCGTGAACATTAACATAGTTACCAATAAACATTGATACTGCACTGCTCACAGTTGTGTGAACATTAACACAGTTACCAAGAAACATTGATACTGCATTGTCCCAGTTGTTTGAGCATTAACATAGTTACCAGTAAACATTGATATTGCACTGCTCACAGTTGTGTGAACATTAACATAGTTAGCAATAAACATTAATATTACACTGCTCACAGTTGTGTGAACACTGACATACTTACCAAGAAATATTGATACTGCATTATCCCAGTTGATTTAGCATTAATAGAAGTTATGTTCTTACCATAACGTTCCATGTTAGTTGTCTTCTTCTCGCCTTCTTCTTGCTGGATGGGTTCGGAGCCGACCTCGGCTCGCCACTCTAAAAGCTCGAGAGTTGGTTCCACCGGCTCGAGGCTCCCCTTATATCCCACAATGCTAGGCGAGAGTTACCTCAGATCTCGTTTGTAAGCTAACCCCAGCTTATAACAGAAACAGTATAACTGTAAAACAGAATCCACCTCTAACAACAGGAAGAAAGAAGGGTGACCTACATCCTGAAACAAGAAATATGCATAATAGCATATGACTAAGAAAGAGGTGGTAGAAAGAGAGGTCACGATCACAACTCCTCTAGGTCTGTCCAGGCCAGGGGGAAGGAGGGTGGGACGCAAGAAGGCGAGAAGAAGACAACTAACATGGAACGTTATGGTAAGAACATAACTTCTATATGTTAAGTTGTCTATCTCGCCTTCATTCTTGCTGGATGGGACCGTCCCTAGCACCTTGTCCCGGTGGCCTAACGGAACAGACTCCTGAGAACAGTGGAACCAAAATTAGCTCTATGCCTAGAAGCTAAATCCAACTTATAATGGGAAATAAAAGTGTGAGGAGTAGCCCAAGTAGCTGCACAAATGGTGTCAATAGGCAGTCTGTCTTGGAAGGCTAAAGAAGTAGCCAAAGCTCTGGTGGAATGGGCTTTAGGTTTATTAGGCAGTTTTTGGTGTCTAATCTCATAAACAAGGGTAATCAGAGATGTTAGCCATCTGGATAATGATACCTTTGAAACTGGAAGTCCCTTTCTGCTTTCCGATAGGAGACAAACAGCTGATCAGATTTTCTGAATTGTTTCGTCCTGTCCAAGTAGTACCTTAATTGACGATGAACATCCAGGCAGTGTAATTTTGTTCAGACCTATTTGAATACTCTGGGAAAAACAGGAGGTCAATGCTTTGGTTTAGATTTGATGCTGAAACCACCTTAGGCAAAAAGGACGGGTTAGTTCGAAGGAAACTCTGTCCTTATGGAACAAAAGATAAGGAGAACGACAACTGAGTGCTTGAAGTTCTGAAATTCTTCTAGCTGATGTGATAGCCACCAGAAAGAGAGTTTTCCATGATAATAATTTCAAGGAACATGAAGCTGCAGGTTCAAGGGAAAGAATCAAAGAAGCAAGAACTAAATTTAGGTCCCAAGGAGAAGGAGGATTTCTTATAGGAGGTCTGAGAAGAAAAACTCCTTTCAAAACTTTGCAAAGTTTGTGGGACATTAGGGCAGATTCAGAAATGCCCACATGAAAATTAGAAATAGCTGCCAATTGAACCTTAAGAGTAGATGGAGATGAACCTGCATGGAAGAGTTCAGCTAGAAAATCAAGGACTAGTTGGATGGAAGCGGTGAAAGGATCTATGTCCTTTCCTTGTGCCCAATATGAGAAGCTTCCACTTACTCAAATAAATCTTTCAGTGGAAGATTTATGGGAAGCTATCAATATATCTCTAACCGAGTGAGGTAATTGAGGAAGCCTGGCTACGGTTGGAACTGGAGGAACCAAGCAGTGAGGTTCAGAGAAGGGAGAGGAGGCGATGAAACTGACCCGACTGGTGGATCAAAAGATCTGGAACTAGGTCCAGACTCCACGGTCGCTCAAGAAAACGATGTAGAAAGGGAACCACACTTGTCGAGGCCAGTAAGGAGCAATGAGGATCAATGAGGCCTTCTGAGCGATAGCTTTCTGTATTACTTGAGAGATCAGAGGAAAGGAGGAAATGCATACAGAAGTCCCGGGCCAAACTTGGACTAGAGCGTCTCTGCTGGGTTGGCCTGGTAAAGGAATAGAGTGAAGTATTCTCTGCACTTGCTGTTTTGGGAGTAGCAAAAAGATTGCAGCAAGGCTGACCCCACTTGAGAAATATCTCTCACTACAGAGTCTTTCAGAGACCACTCGTGAGGCATGAGTATAGCTCTGCTCAACTTGTCCGCAATGTGATTGGACTTCCGGGATGTGCGTTGCTATCAGAAAACGCTGAGAAGAAATCGCCCATTGCAACAGTCTGAGTGCTTCTCGACACAGGCGGTATGATCTGGTTCTGCCTTGTTTGTTGATGTACCACACTACAGACATATTGTCTGTCTGGATTGCAATCGTTCCCAAGGAAGAGAGTCTTGAAGGGCTTGCAACGCTAAAAGCACTGCTCTCATCTCCAGAACATTTATGTGCAAGTGGCATTCATTTGGTTGCCATGTGCCCTGGACTGTCCTGCCCTGATAATGCCCCCCCACCCGATCAGGGAGGCATCCGTTGTCAGAGTAGCAACCGGAGGAGGTGGAACAAATGGTCTTCCCGACAGGAGCTGGGGGGAAGACATCCACCACATGAGATGCTTTTTGCACGCTTGCGTGATCATAATGGTGTGAGACATTGGAAGTTCCTGGTATGACCATTGAGATAAAAGCATCCACTGAAGGATCCGCATGTGGTATCTGGCCAATGGGAGGAGAGGTATGGCCGCTGCCATGATTCCCAACACCTTTAGAACTAACCTGGCTTTGGCTCTGATGTGGTTGAGAAGAAGTGACACCAATTTGTGAATGTCTGATATCCTTTGGTTCATTAGCGTTGAAGACATGTTTATAGTATCTAAATTTGCGCCTATGTAGGTAATAGTATGACAAGGCGACAAAACAGACTTTTCGCAATTTATTGAAATACCCAGTTTTTGACAAACGCGAAAAGTATAATCTCTGGCCATCAGAAGGAGATGCTTGGTGGGAGCTGTGAGAAGCCAGTCGTCCAAATATGGAAACACCTGGAATCCTTGTTGTCTCAGGTGAGAAGCTACCACTGCCATGCATTTGGTAAACACCCGGGGGGTAGTGGTGAGACCAAAGGGCAGGGCCCTGAACTGAAAATGACTGGTTCCCAGCCTGAAGCGGAGGAATCTTCTGGAACGTCTGTACATTTATAAGTGATAGTATGCATCCGAAGGTCTATAGAGCACATCCAGTTTCCTTTGCCCAAAAGGGGAAGAATGGATTGCAGCGTGACCATCCGAAATCTTGTTTTCTTGACTGATTTGTTCAAGACACTGAGATCCAAAATCGGTCTCCAGTCCCCTGTTTTCTTTGGAACTAAAATGAACCTTGAGTAGATTCCGATCCTTGTTGGTCTGCTGGCACTGACTGAATTGCTCTTTTGCAAGCAGTTTTGAAATTTCAAAGCTGCTATATCCCTTTGAGCGGTGGAACATCTGGAAGGGATTTTTTGACTGATTTGGAAACGAAGAAAGGGGATAGAATAGCCTTGAAATGATGGACTGTACCCATTTGTCTTGAGTCAGGGATAGCCAGGCTTCTGGGTACAGTGACAATCTTCCCCGACTGCCTCAAGATGGGCAGTCAGGCAACACCTCAGGGATGCTGAAAGGGCTTGTCAGGAAAGGCTTCCCGATTGCCCTGGTTCTGGACCCCCTGCCCCTAGGGTGACGTCTACCATTGTTATTCCCACCTCTGCCTTTGGTAGGAAACGACTCTGTGTCAGGCGGTCCCTTGAGATTGTTTACGGAACCACATCTTCCCACCCTTCTGGCCTTTGGGGTAAGGCCTAGAAGGAGTCGAAAATGGACTCCAACGGCAGAAAGGGTCTTGCCATCAGTCTCGCACCTAGTCAGGGTTTCTTTCACTTGAGGACCAAAGAGAGATGATCCATCAAAGGGAGTTCGTGAAAGACATCTTGAAAGGTTCCATAAAGTTGCATAGCCGCATCCAGGCGTGCCTACGTAAGGCTACCCCTGTCCCTGCTCTGCTCACTCCATCGGCCGCATAAGAGAGGAGGCATGGAGGAGTTGGATATGGAATTAAGGGTAGCCAGCTGCGTGTTCATTTTCTCTTGAAACCCGCAGCTGTAGGGTCCTAACATTTCACTCGCTTCCTTGATCAAGTCCCTTTGAAGACGAGTGAAATGGCACAGGTAATTCAGCTTAACATGGTAAATGTCGCTGAGGAGAACATCCGCTTCCGTACCTATCCATGGACCTAGATTCCTTGTTAGGTGGATGGACAGGCACTGAAGGATCAGCCAGTTCCTTCTTTGTGGCAGCAGCTACCACCATAGCATCCACAGAAACTCCTTTTGATAAAAATTGCTTGTCTGATGGAGCTGTGATGAATTTGGAGGGTCTCCTGGGAGTGGGGTCCACTGAATCAGGAGCCGTCCATGCCTTCTTAGCAACCACCTGCATGAGGGGTCGAAGGGGGGAGGGGCACCCAGGAGGTGGAAGGAGAGCCAAACGCCTCAAGATACACAGATTGCTCCGAAGGGTTGAGGGCTGGCCAATTCCCCTCTGTTTCAGGATCTCCAGAATGTCTGCAAATGAGACATCTTCAGAAGGGGAACGGGGGGAACCCTCAGAATCATCCAGATCCGTGTCTGACGTGATAGACTCAGGTGAGTCAATGTGTTTCCTGTTGCACTTCCTCTTCCGAGGGGCTCTTCTGCCAAATCAGGAGAGGCCTCGGAAGAGGATGAAATCCCACAGGGGTTCCTGAGGAGCTGGCCCTCTGCGGTCCGGGATGAGGGAGTGAGTCGACTTACCCTGAGGCAGCATAGAGGGAGGTGCGGACGGAGCCGACTGTGGGGTAGAGCCTGGCTAACACACTCCGCATGACCTCGAATGCACCCCTGTCAGGCAGAGCCAGAGGTCCCCGCCGAAGAGCTAAGAACCCCCTCGGCACCGACAGTGATGGCTCGAGGTCGATGTCGGAGCCGAACTCACCAGCGCGCCGAAGCCCCGAGAGGGAGAGGGGGTCGGACAAGGGTCCGATGCCACTCACCCCTCGGAGCCGACGAGGAAAGTCCGCGCCCGAGATTCTTCCAAAGAAGAAAATGGAGACGACGGAGCCAAGACAATTGTCTCGGCTCGGCAATCACAGTCTCGGTTCCGACGCTGACCCGGCTCGAACTCAGAAGAGTCGAAGGAAAGAGTTGATGGACCGGGCAGGCATCGACTGATGAGTCGGGCTCTGAAGCATCTGGGCTAGTGCCTCGGACTTAAGTAGTCGACTCACTACCCTCTGAAGGTCATGATCGGACAGCCTCGATGACCTAGAGGAATGAGACCTTTGGCTCCGTTCAGACAGCAGGGGAGAACCTGGAGCCGAATGAACGGAGCCAATAGATGGTGACCTTGATCTCTTTCTAGTTGTCGGCTCCGAAGATCTGGTCGGAGCCGACACGGGTACTTCATAACCTCGGCTCCAGCCGAGCCGAGGAGCCACAGAAACTGTGGACTGAGACTTATCGGCTCCAGCCGGAGCCGATAAAGGCAAGGTTGAACAACCTGAGGTCTCGGCTCAGAAGCGGAGCCGAAGACCTCGATGCCTTAGAGGGCTTCCTGTTGAGACAGACAGGGAATCCTCTGGCTTCAACAACCTCTCAGAATTAGCTTGTTTTTCTTTCCTGCAGGACCCTGGGGCTGAAGCCATGGCAAACAGCACAGGAGTCCTGCAGGTGCAAAGGCCCCAGACAATAGACACAAGAGTGTGAGCGTCTGTCAGAGACATTTTCTGACAGCACGCATCACACTTCTTGAATCGAGACCTTTGCTTCTTTAGACATTGCCTAACTGACAGGTGTACAAACACACACTCAAACACACCAGTTATACCCTGTCAGAAAATATAATAATTTTAGTAATGATACTAGAATTTAAGTACAATAAAATTATAGTAAAATAATAGTAAACTACACAAACAGTCCCTTAGGGAAGAGAAGGCCTAAGGCCCAAGGGAAGAACCAAAGGTTCTTTTAGAAAAGAAACGGGAAAAAAATAGGGTCGGGGATAAAGTTCTATGATCTACACTAATCTAAGAAGAATTTAACTTAAAAAGGGGTAAAAAGAGTAACTTTTAGAAGAAAAAGCTAACACTCACCAGGAACCGGTAGAAGCAACCAACCTCGAAGCTGTAGCGGCAAACGAGATCTGAGGTAACTCTCGCCTAGCATTGTGGGATATAAGGGGAGCCTCGAGCCGGTGGAACCAACTCTCGAGCTTTTAGAGTGGCCGAGTCGGAGCCGAGGTTGGCTCCGAACCCATCCAGCAAGAATGAAGGCGAGATAGACAACTTAACATACATAGTTACCAATAAACATTGATACTGCACTGCTCACAGCTGTGTGAACATTAACATAGTTACCAAGAAACATTGATACTTCATTGATCACAGTTGTGTGAACATTAACATAGTTACCAATAAACATCGATACTGCACTGCTCAAGGTTGTGTAAACATTAACATATTTACCAAGAAACATTGATACTGTACTGCTCACAATTTTGTGAACTATAACATAGTTACCAATAAACATTTATAATGTATTGTCCCAGTTGTGTGAACATTAACATAGTTACCAATAAACATTGATATTGCACTGCTCACAGCTGTGTGAACATTAAAATAGTTACCAATAAACATTCATACTGCTTTGTCCCAGTTGTGTGAACATTAACATACATACCAAGAAGCATTGATACTGCATTGTCCCAGTTGTTTGAACATTAACATACTTACCAAGAAACATTGATACTGCATTGTCACAGTTGTGAGAACATTAACATAGTTACCAACAAACATTGATACTGCATTGTCCCAGTTGTGTGAACATTAACAGGGTCTACATTAAAACACCGAACTTTCAAAATTTTGAGTGTTCTAATATCGAACGCTATTAATTGAAAATTTAAAACATTGAACATACAGAACAGTGATTTTTTTTCCTAGGGAACAAATTAGCTGTTCCAAAACACATACACACAACACAAGCACACCAAACAAACAGCAATTCACACACATACACCTAAACTCTTACACCTAACCCTACATTAAAGTATACATACACCAAGAACTATCCACTTACCTTAACCCAAACCCTAACCCTAAGATCGGTCATTATCGCAGTCACCTCACGCCCTAACCCTAACTCACCTACCCCACCCTAACCCTCACATCCACATAATCGCACACTTACCTGACCCACGTCCTAACCATAACTCACCTTACAGCCCTAACCCTTACATTCACACAATCGCACACTTACCTGAACATGACCCATAACTTTCTACCACAGGGCAAAAAATACCAAAGCAACAGAAACAGATAACTGAATTCTTTCCATTGGAAAAAACTGAATTTTCCATTATTTCGATATTTTCACCATTCCCTGAAAATGGGCCGATATTAGAACACTCGAAATTTTGAAAGTTCGGTGTTCTAATATAGACCGCATTAACATAGTTATCAAGAAACATTGATACTGCATTTCCCCAGTTGTGTGAACATTAACATAGTTACCAAAAAACATTGATACTGCATTGTCCCAGTTGTGTGAACATTAACATCGTTACCAAGAAACATTGATACTGCAGTGTCCCAGTTGTGTGAATCTTAACATAGTTACCAATAAATATTGATATTGCACTGCTCACAGTTGTGTGAACGTTAACATAGTTACCAATAAACATCGATACTGCACTGCTCACAGTTGTGTGAACTTTAACATATTTACCAATAAACATTGATACTGCACTGCTCACAGTTGTGTGGACATTGACATAGTAACCAAGAAACATTGATACTGCATTGCCCCAGCTGTGTGAACATTAACAAAATTACCAAGAAACATTGATACTGCATTGTCCCAGTTGTGTGAACATTAACATCGTTACCAAGAAACATTGATACTGCAGTGTCCCAGTTGTGTGAATCTTAACATAGTTACCAATAAATATTGATATTGCACTGCTCAAAGTTGTGTGAACGTTAACATAGTTACCAATAAACATCGATACTGCACTGCTCACAGTTGTGTGAACTTTAACATATTTACCAATAAACATTGATACTGCACTGCTCACAGTTGTGTGGACATTGACATAGTAACCAAGAAACATTGATACTGCATTGCCCCAGCTGTGTGAACATTAACAAAGTTACCAAAAAGCATTGATACTGAACTCCTCACAGCTGTATAAACATAAACATAGTTACCAATAAACACTGATACTGCATTGATCACAGTTAAGTGAACATTAACATAGTTACCAATAAACGGTGATACTGCACTGCCCACAGTTGTGTGAACATTAACATAGTTACCATTAAACATTGATACCCACTGCTCACAGTTGTGTGAACTATAACATAAGTACCACAAAACATTGATACTGCATTGTCCCAGTTTTGTGAACATTAAGATAGGTACCAATAAACATTGATACTGCATTGCTCACAGTTGTGTGAACATTAACATAGTTACCAAGAAACATTGTTACTGCACTGCTCACAGTTGTGTGAAGATTAACATAGGTACCAATAAACATTAATACTGCACTGCTCACAGTTGTGTTAACATTAATATGTTTACCAATAAACACTGATATTCCACTGTTCACAGTTGTGTGAACATTAACATAGTTACCAAAAAACATTGATACTGCACTGTCACACTTGTGTGAACATTAATATAGTTACCAATAAACATTAACAATGCACTGCTCACAGTTGTGTGAACAGTAACATAGTTACCAAGAAACATTGATACTGCATTGTCCCAGTTGTGTGAGCATTAACATAGTTACCAATAAACGTTGATACTGCACTGCTCACAGTTGTGTGAAATGTAACATAGTTGTAAATAAACATTGATACTGCACTGCTCACAGCTGTTTGAACATTAACATAGTCACCAATAAACATTGATACTGTACTGCGCTCAGTTGTGTAAACATTAACATAATTACTAAGAAACATTGATATTGCATTGTCCCTTTTCTGTGAAGATTAACATAGTTACCAAGAAACATTGATACTGCACTACTCACAGTTGTGTGAACAGTAACATAGTTACCAATAAATACTGATACTGCACTGCTCACAGTTGTGTGAGCATTAGCATATTTACCAATAAACATTGACACTGCATTGTCTCAGTTTTGTGAACATTAACATAGTTACCTATAAACATTGATAATGCATTGTCACACTTGTTTGAACATTAACATAGTTACCAATAAACATTGATACTGCATTGTCACAGTTGTGTGAACGGTAAAATAGTTACCAAGAAACATTGATAAAGCACTGCTCAAAGTTATGTGAACAGTAACACAATTGCCAAGAAACATTGATACTGCATTGTCCCAGTTGAGTGAACATTACGGTAATTACCAATAAACATTGATACTGCATTGTAACAGTTGTGTGAACATTAACATAATTACCAAGAAACATTGATACTGCATTGATCACAGTTGTGTGAACATTAACATAGTTACCAAGAAACATTGATACTGCACTGCTCACAGTTGTGTGAACAATAACATAGTTATTAAAAACATTGCTATTGCACTGCTCACACTTGTGTGAACATTAAAATAGTTACCAATAAACATTGATACTGCATTGTCACAGTTGTGTGAACGGTAAAATAGTTACCAAGAAACATTGATAAAGCACTGCTCAAAGTTATGTGAACAGTAACACAATTGCCAAGAAACATTGATACTGCATTGTCCCAGTTGAGTGAACATTACGGAAATTACCAATAAACATTGATACTGCATTGTAACAGTTGTGTGAACATTAACATAATTACCAAGAAACATTGATACTGCATTGTCCCAGTTGTGTGAACATTAACATGCTTACCAAGAAGCATTGATACTGCATTGTTCCAGCTGTGTGAACATTAACATACTTACCAAGAAACATTGATACTGCATTGTCCCAGTTGGGTGAACTTTAACATAGTTAGCAATAATCATTGATACTGCGTTGTCCCAGTTGTGCGAACATTAATATAGTTACCAATATACATTGATACTGCACTGCTCACAGTTGTGAGAAAAATAACATAATTACCAAGAAACATTGACACTGCACTGCTCACAGTTCTGTGAACATTAACATAGTTACCAATAAACATTGAAACTGCACTGCTCACAGTTGTGTTAACATTAACATATTTACCAAGAAAGATTGATACTGCACTGCTTACAGTTGCGTGAACATTAACATAGTTACCAATAAACATTGATATTGCACTGCTCACAGTTGTGTGAACATTAACACAGTTACCAAGAAACATTGATACTGCATTGTCCCAGTTGTTTGAGCATTAACATAGTTACCAGTAAACATTGATATTGCACTGCTCACAGTTGTGTGAACATTAACATAGTTAGCAATAAACATTAATATTACACTGCTCACAGTTGTGTGAACACTGACATACTTACCAAGAAACATTGATACTGCATTGTCCCAGTTGTTTTAGCATTAACATAGTTACCAATAAACATTGATACTGCACTGCTCACAGCTGTGTGAACATTAACATAGTTACCAAGAAACATTGATACTTCATTGATCACAGTTGTGTGAACATTAACATAGTTACCAATAAACATCGATACTGCACTGCTCAAGGTTGTGTAAACATTAACATATTTACCAAGAAACATTGATACTGTACTGCTCACAATTTTGTGAACTATAACATAGTTACCAATAAACATTTATAATGCATTGTCCCAGTTGTGTGAACATTAACATAGTTACCAATAAACATAGATATTGCACTGCTCACAGCTGTGTGAACATTAACATAGTTACCAATAAACATTTATAATGCATTGTCCCAGTTGTGTGAACATTAACATACATACCAAGAAGCATTGATACTGCATTGTCCCAGTTGTTTGAACATTAACATACTTACCAAGAAACATTGACACTGCATTGTCACAGTTGTGTGAACATTAACATAGTTACCAACAAACATTGATACTGCATTGTCCCAGTTGTGTGAACATTAACAGGGTCTACATTAAAACACCGAACTTTCAAAATTTCGAGTGTTCTAATATCGAACGCTATTAATTGAAAATTTAAAACATTGAACATACAGAACAGTGATTTTTTTTTCCTAGGGAACAAATTAGCTGTTCCAAAACACATACACACAACACAAGCACACCAAGCAAACAGCAATTCACACACATACACCTAAACTCTTACACCTAACCCTACATTAAAGTATACATACACCAAGAACTATCCACTTACCTTAACCCAAACCCTAACCCTAAGATCGGTCATTATCGCAGTCACCTCACCCGCGCCCTAACCCTAACTCACCTACCCCACCCTAACCCTCACATCCACATAATCGCACATTTACCTGACCCACGTCCTAACCATAACTCACCTTACCGCCCTAAGCCTCACATTCACACAATCGCACACTTACCTGAACCCGACCCATAACTTTCTACCACAGGGCAAAAAATACCAAAGCAACAGAAACAGATAACTGAATTCTTTCCATTGGAAAAAATTGAATTTTCCATTTTTTTGATATTTTCACCATTCCCTGAAAATGGGCCGATATTAGAACAGTCGAAATTTTGAAAGTTCGGTGTTCTAATATAGACCGCATTAACATAGTTACCAAGAAACATTGATACTGCATTTCCCCAGTTGTGTGAACATTAACATAGTTACCAAGAAACATTGATACTGCATTGTCCCAGTTGTCATTAACATTGTTACCAAGAAACATTGATACTGCAGTGTCCCAGTTGTGTGGACATTGACATAGTAACCAAGAAACATTGATACTGCATTGCCCCAGCTGTGTGAACATTAACAAAATTACCAAGAAACATTGATACTGCATTGCCCCAGCTGTGTGAACATTAACAAAGTTACCAAAAAGCATTGATACTGAACTCCTCACAGCTGTATAAACATAAACATAGTTACCAATAAACACTGATACTGCATTGATCACAGTTAAGTGAACATTAACATAGTTACCAATAAATGGTGATACTGCACTGCTCACAGTTGTGTGAACATTAACATAGTTACCATTAAACATTGATACTCCACTGCTCACAGTTGTGTGAACAGTAACATAGTTACCAAGAAACATTGATACTGTACTACTCACAGTTGTGTGAACTATAACATAAGTACCATAAAACATTGATACTGCATTGTCCCAGTTTTGTGAACATTAAGATAGGTACCAATAAACATTGATACTGCATTTCTCACAGTTGTGTGAACATTAACATAGTTACCAAGAAACATTGTTACTGCACTGCTCACAGTTGTGTGAAGATTAACATAGGTACCAATAAACATGAATACTGCACTGCTCACAGTTGTGTCAACATTAATATGGTTACCAATAAACATTGATATTCCACTCTTCACAGTTGTGTGAACATTAACATAGTTACCAATAAAAATTGATATTGCATTGCTCACAGCTGTGGGAACATTAACATAGTTACCAATAAACATTGATACTGCACTGCTCACAGTTGTGTGAACATTAACATATTTACCAATAAACATTGATACTGCATTGTCCCAGTTGTGTGAACATTAACATAGTTACCAAAAAACATTGATACTGCACTGTCACACTTGTGTGAACATTAATATAGTTACCAATAAACATTGACAATGCACTGCTCACAGTTGTGTGAACAGTAACATAGTTACCAAAAAACATTGATACTGCATTGTCCCAGTTGTGTGAGCATTAACATAGTTACCAATAAACGTTGATACTGCACTGCTCACAGTTGTGTGAAAAGTAACATAGTTGCAAATAAACATTGATACTGCACTGCTCACAGCTGTTTGAACATTAACATAGTCACCAATAAACATTGATACTGTACTGCGCTCAGTTGTGTAAACATTAACATAATTACCAAGAAACATTGATACTGCACTGCTCACAGTTGTGTGAACAGTAACATAGTTACCAATAAATACTGATACTGCACTGCTCACAGTTGTGTGAGCATTAGCATATTTACCAATAAACATTGACACTGCATTGTCTCAGTTTTGTGAACATGAACATAGTTACCTATAAACATTGATAATGCATTGTCACACTTGTTTGAACATTAACATAGTTACCAATAAACATTGATACTGCATTGTCACAGTTGTGTGAACGGTAAAATAGTTACCAAGAATCATTGATAAAGCACTGCTCAAAGTTATGTGAACAGTAACACAATTGCCAAGAAACATTGATACTGCATTGTCCCACTTGAGTGAACATTACGGTAATTACCAATAAACATTGATACTGCATTGTAACAGTTGTGTGAACATTAACATAATTACCAAGAAACATTGATACTGCATTGATCACAGTTGTGTGAACATTAACATAGTTACCAAGAAACATTGATACTGCACAGCTCACAGTTGTATTAACATTAACATAGTTACCAAGAAACATTGATACTGCACTGCTCACAGTTGTGTGAACAATAACATAGTTATTAAAAACATTGCTATTGCACTGCTCACACTTGTGTGAACATTAAAATAGTTACCAATAAACATTGATACTGCATTGTCCCAGTTGTGTGAACATTAACATGCTTACCAAGAAGCATTGATACTGCATTGTTCCAGCTGTGTGAACATTAACATACTTACCAAGAAACATTGATACTGCATTTTCAAAGTTATGTGAACATTAACATAGTTACCAAGGAACACTGATACTGCATTGTCCCAGTTGGGTGAACTTTAACATAGTTAGCAATAATCATTGATACTGCATTGTCCCAGTTGTGCGAACATTAATATAGTTACCAATATACATTGATACTGCACTGCTCACAGTTGTGAGAAAAATAACATAGTTACCAAGAAACATTGACACTGCACTGCTCACAGTTCTGTGAACATTAACATAGTTACCAATAAACATTGAAACTGCACTGCTCACAGTTGTGTTAACATTAACATATTTACCAAGAAAGATTGATACTGCACTGCTTACAGTTGCGTGAACATTAACATAGTTACCAATAAATATTGATACTGCACTGCTCACAGTTGTGTGAACATTAACACAGTTACCAAGAAACATTGATACTGCATTGTCCCAGTTGTTTGAGCATTAACATAGTTACCAGTAAACATTGATATTGCACTGCTCACAGTTGTGTGAACATTAACATAGTTAGCAATAAACATTAATATTACACTGCTCACAGTTGTGTGAACACTGACATACTTACCAAGAAACATTGATACTGCATTGTCCCAGTTGTTTTAGCATTAACATAGTTACCAATAAACATTGATACTGCACTGCTCACAGCTGTGTGAACATTAACATAGTTACCAAGAAACATTGATACTTCATTGATCACAGTTGTGTGAACATTAACATAGTTACCAATAAACACTGATACTGTACTGCTCACAATTTTGTGAACTATAACATAGTTACCAATAAACATTTATAATGCATTGTCCCAGTTGTGTGAACATTAACATAGTTACCAATAAACATTGATATTGCACTGCTCACAGCTGTGTGAACATTAACATAGTTACCAATAAACATTTATAATGCATTGTCCCAGTTGTGTGAACATTAACATACATACCAAGAAGCATTGATACTGCATTGTCCCAGGTGTTTGAACATTAACATACTTACCAAGAAACATTGATACTGCATTGTCACAGTTGTGTGAACATTAACATAGTTACCAACAAACATTGATACTGCATTGTCCCAGTTGTGTGAACATTAACAGGGTCTACATTAAAACACCGAACTTTCAAAATTTCGAGTGTTCTAATATCGAACGCTATTAATTGAAAATTTAAAACATTGAACATACAGAACAGTGATTTTTTTTCCTAGGGAACAAATTAGCTGTTCCAAAACACATACACACAACACAAGCACACCAAACAAACAGCAATTCACACACATACACCTAAACTCTTACACCTAACCCTACATTAAAGTATACATACACAAAGAACTATCCACTTACCTTAACCCAAACCCTAACCCTAAGATCGGTCATTATCGCAGTCACCTCACCCGCACCCTAACCCTAACTCACCTACCCCACCCTAACCCTCACATCCACATAATCGCACACTTACCTGACCCACGTCCTAACCATAACTCACCTAACCGTCATAACCCTCACATTCACACAATCGCACACTTACCTGAACCCGACCCATAACTTTCTACCACAGGGCAAAAAATACCAAAGCAACAGAAACAGATAACTGAATTCTTTCCCTTGGAAAAAAATTTAATTTTCCATTTTTTCGATATTTTCACCATTCCCTGAAAATGGGCCGATATTAGAACACTCGAAATTTTGAAAGTTCGGTGTTCTAATATAGACCGCATTAACATAGTTAGCAAGAAACACTGATACTGCATTTTCCCAGTTGTGTGAACATTAACATAGTTACCAAGAAACATTGATACTGCATTGTCCCAGTTGTGTGAACATTAACATTGTTACCAAGAAACATTGATACTGCAGTGTCCCAGTTGTGTGAATCTTAACATAGTTACCAATAAATATTGATACTGCACTGCTCACAGTTGTGTGGACATTGACAAAGCAACCAAGAAACATTGATACTACATTGCCCCAGCTGTGTTAACATTAACAAAATTACCAAGAAACATTGATACTGCATTGCCCCAGCTGTGTGAACATTAACAAAGTTACCAAAAAGCATTGATACTGAACTCCTCACAGCTGTGTGAACATAAACATAGTTACCAATAAACACTGATACTGCATTGATCACAGTTAAGTGAACATTAACATAGTTACCAATAAACGGTGATACTGTACTGCTCACAGTTGTGTGAACATTAACATAGTTACCATTAAACATTGATACTCCACTGCTCACAGTTGTATGAACAGTAACATAGTTACCAAGAAACATTGATACTGCACTACTCACAGTTGTGTGAACTATAACATAAGTACCACAAAACATTGATACTGCATTGTCCCAGTTTTGTGAACATTAAGATAGGTACCAATAAACATTGATACTGCATTGCTCACAGTTGTATGAACATTAACATAGTTACCAAGAAACATTGTTACTGCACTGCTCACAGTTGTGTGAAGATTAACATAGGTACCAATAATCGTTAATACTGCACTGCTCACAGTTGTGTTAACATTAATATGGTTACCAATAAACATTGAAATTCCATCCACTGTTCACAGTTGTGTGAACATTAACATAGTTGCCAATAAGCATTGATATTGCATTGCTCACAGCTGTGTGAACATTAACATAGTTACCAATAAACATTGATACTGCACTGCTCACAGTTGTGTGAACATTAACATATTTGCCAATAAACATTGATACTGCATTGTCCCAGTTGTGTGAACATTAACATAGTTACCAAAAAACATTGATACTGCACTGTCACACTTGTGTGAACATTAATATAGTTACCAATAAACATTGACAATGCACTGCTCTCAATTGTGTGAACAGTAACATAGTTACCAAGAAACATTGATACTGCATTGTCCCAGTTGTGTGAGCATTAACATAGTTACCAATAAACGTTGATACTGCACTGCTCACAGTTGTGTGTAAAGTAACATAGTTGCAAATAAACATTGATACTGCACTGCTCACAGCTGTTTGAACATTAACATAGTCACCAATAAACATTGAAACTGTACTGCGCTCAGTTGTGTAAACATTAACATAATTACCAAGAAACATTGATATTGCATTGTCCCTGTTCTGTGAAGATTA
Organism: Protopterus annectens; assembly: GCF_019279795.1. NCBI lineage: Eukaryota > Metazoa > Chordata > Ceratodontiformes > Protopteridae > Protopterus > Protopterus annectens. Next base: position 508,795,594 of record NC_056742.1, read on the forward strand.
ACATAGTTACCAAGAAACATTGATACTGCACTGCTCACAGTTGTGTAAACAGTAGCATAGTTACCAATAAATACTGATACTGCACTGCTCACAGTTGTGTGAGCATTAGCATATTTACCAATAAACATTGACACTGCATTTTCTCAGTTTTGTCAACATTAACATAGTTACCTATAAACATTGATAATGCATTGTCACACTTGTTTGAACATTAACATAGTTACCAATAAACATTGATACTGCATTGTCACAGTTGTGTGAATGGTAAAATAGTTACCAAGAAACATTGATAAAGCACTGCTCAAAGTTATGTGAACAGTAACACAATTGCCAAGAAACATTGATACTGCATTGTCCCAGTTGAGTGAACATTACTGTAATTACCAGTAAACATTGATACTGCATTGTAACAGTTGTGTGAACATTAACATAATTACCAAGAAACATTCATACTGCATTGATCACAGTTGTGTGAACATTAACATAGTTACCAAGAAACATTGATACTGCACAGCTCACAGTTGTATTAACATTAACATAGTTACCAAGAAACATTGATACTGCACTGCTCACAGTTGTGTGAACAATAACATAGTTATTAAAAACATTGCTATTGCACTGCTCACACTTGTGTGAACATTAAAATAGTTACCAATAAACATTGATACTGTATTGCCCCAGTTGTGTGAACATTAACATGCTTACAAAGAAGCATTGATACTGCATTGTTCCAGCTGTGTGAACATTAACATACTTACCAAGAAACATTGATACTGCATTTTCAAAGTTATGTGAACATTAACATAGTTACCAAGGAACACTGATACTGCATTGTCCCAGTTGGGTGAACTTTAACATAGTTAGCAATAATCATTGATACTGCATTGTCCCAGTTGTGCGAACATCAATATAGTTACCAATATACATTGATACTGCACTGCTCACAGTTGTGAGAAAAATAACATAGTTACCAAGAAACATTGACACTGCACAGCTCACAGTTGTGTGAACATTAACATAGTTACCAAGAAACATTTATACTGCATTGCCCCAGTTGTGTGAACATTAACATAGTTACCAATATACATTGATACTGCACTGCTCACAGTTGTGAGAAAAATAACATAGTTACCAAGAAACATTGACACTGCACTGCTCACAGTTCTGTGAACATTAATATAGTTACCAAGAAACATTGATACTGCACTGCTTACAGTTGCGTGAACATTAACATAGTTACCAATAAATATTGATACTGCACTGCTCACAGTTGTGTGAACATTAACACAGTTACCAAGAAACATTGATACTGCATTGTCCCAGTTGTTTGAGCATTAACATAGTTACCAGTAAACATTGATATTGCACTGCTCACAGTTGTGTGAACATTAACATAGTTAGCAATAAACATTAATATTACACTGCTCACAGTTGTGTGAACACTGACATACTTACCAAGAAACATTGATACTGCATTATCCCAGTTGTTTTAGCATTAACATAGTTACCAATAAACATTGATACTGCACTGCTCACAGCTGTGTGAACATTAACATAGTTACCAAGAAACATTGATACTTCATTGATCACAGTTGTGTGAACATTAACATACTTACCAATAAACATCGATACTGCACTGCTAAAGGTTGTGTAAACATTAACATATTTACCAAGAAACATTGATACTGAACTGCTCACAATTTTGTGAACTATAACATAGTTACCAATAAACATTTATAATGCATTGTCCCAGTTGTGTGAACATTAACATAGTTACCAATAAACATTGATATTGCACTGCTCACAGCTGTGTGAACATTAACATAGTTACCAATAAACATTCATACTGCTTTGTCCCAGTTGTGTGAACATTACATACATACCAAGAAGCATTGATACTGCATTGTCCCAGTTGTTTGAACATTAACATACTTACCAAGAAACATTGATACTGCATTGTCCCAGTTGTGTGAACATTAACATACTTACAAATAAACACTGATACTGCACTGCTCACAGTTGTGTGAACATTAACATAGTTCCCAATAAACATTGATACTGCATTGTCCCAGTTGTGTGAACATTAACAGGGTCTACATTAAAACACCGAACTTTCAAAATTTCGAGTGTTTTAATATCGAACGCTATTAATTGAAAATTTAAAACATTGAACATACAGAACAGTGATTTTTTTTTCCTAGGGAACAAATTAGCTGTTCCAAAACACATACACACAACACAGGCACACCAAACAAACAGCAATTCACACACATACACCTAAACTCTTACAACTAACCCTACATTAAAGTATACATATACCAAGAACTATCCACTTACCTTAACCCAAACCCTAACCCTAAGATCGGTCATTATCGCAGTCACCTCACCCGTGCCCTAACCCTAACTCACCTACCCAACCCTAACCCTCACATCCACATAATTGCACACTTACCTGACCCACGTCCTAACCATAACTCACCTAACCGCCCTAACCCTCACATTCACACAATCGCACACTTACCTGAGCCCGACCCATAACTTTCTACCACAGGGCAAAAAATACCAAAGCAACAGAAACAGATAACTGAATTCTTTCCCTTGGAAAAAATTGAATTTTCCATTTTTTCGATATTTTCACCATTCCCTGAAAATGGGCCGATATTAGAACACTCAAAATTTTGAAAGTTCGGTGTTCTAATATAGACCGCATTAACATAGTTACCAAGAAACATTGATACTGCATTTCCCCAGTTGTGTGAACATTAACATAGTTACCAAGAAACATTGATACTGCATTGTCCCAGTTGTCATTAACATTGTTACCAAGAAACATTGATACTGCAGTGTCCCAGTTGTGTGAATCTTAACATATTTACCAATAAACATTGATACTGCACTTAACATATTTACCAATAAACATTGATACTGCACTGCTCACAGTTGTGTGGACATTGACATAGTAACCAAGAAACATTGATACTGCATTGCCCCAGCTGTGTGAACATTAACAAAATTACCAAGAAACATTGATACTGCATTGCTCCAGCTGTGAGAACATTAACAAAGTTACCAAAAAGCATTGATACTGAACTCCTCACAGCTGTGTGAACATAAACATAGTTACCAATAAACACTGATACTGCATTGATCACAGTTAAGTGAACATTAACATAGTTACCATTAAACATTGATACTCCACTGCTCACAGTTGTGTGAACAGTAACATAGTTACCAAGAAACATTGATACTGCACTACTCACAGTTGTGTGAACTATAACATAAGTACCACAAAACATTGATACTGCATTGTCCCAGTTTTGTGAACATTAAGATAGGTACCAATAAACATTGATACTGCATTGCTCACAGTTGTGTGAACATTAACATAGTTACCAAGAAACATTGTTACTGCACTGCTCACAGTTGTGTGAAGATTAACATAGGTACCAATAAACGTTAATATTGCACTGCTCACAGTTGTGTGAACATTAATATGGTTACCAATAAACATTGATATTCCACTGTTCACAGTCGTGTGAACATTAACATAGTTACCAATAAACATTGATATTGCATTGCTCACAGCTGTGTGAACATTAACATAGTTACCAATAAACATTGATACTGCACTGCTCACAGTTGTGTGAACATTAACATATTTACCAATAAACATTGATACTGCATTGTCCCAGTTGTGTGAACATTAACATAGTTACCAAAAAACATTGATACTGCACTGTCACACTTGTGTGAACATTAATATAGTTACCAATAAACATTGACAATGCACTGCTCACAGTTGTGTGAACAGTAACATAATTACCAAGAAACATTGATACTGCATTGTCCCAGTTGTGTGAGCATTAACATAGTTACCAACAAACGTTGATACTGCACTGCTCACAGTTGTGTGAAAAGTAACATAGTTGCAAATAAACATTGATACTGCATGGCTCACAGCTGTTTGAACATTAACATAGTTACCAATAAACATTGATACTATACTGCGCTCAGTTGTGTAAACATTAATATAATTACCAAGAAACATTGATATTGCATTGTCCCTGTTCTGTGAAGATTAACATAGTTACCAAGAAACATTGATACTGCACTGCTCACAGTTGTGTGAACAGTAACATAGTTACCAATAAATACTGATACTGCACTGCTCACAGTTGTGTGAGCATTAGCATAGTTACCAATAAACATTGACACTGCATTGTCTCAGTTTTGTGAACATTAACATAGTTACCTATAAACATTGATAACGCATTGTCACACTTGTTTGAACATTAACATAGTTACCAATAAACATTGATACTGCATTGTCACAGTTGTGTGAATGGTAAAATAGTTACCAAGAAACATTGATAAAGCACTGCTCACAGTTATGTGAACAGTAACACAATTGCCAAGAAACATTGATACTGCATTGCCCCAGTTGAGTGAACATTACGGTAATTACCAATAAACATTGATACTGCATTGTAACAGTTGTGTGAATATTAACATAATTACCAAGAAACATTGATACTGCATTGATCACAGTTGTGTGAACATTAACATAGTTACCAAGAAACATTGATACTGCACAGCTCACAGTTGTATTAACATTAACATAGTTACCAAGAAACATTGATACTGCACTGCTCACAGTTGTGTGAACAATAACATAGTTATTAAAAACATTGCTATTGCACTGCTCACACTTGTGTGAATATTAAAATAGTTACCAATAAACATTGATACTGCATTGTCCCAGTTGTGTGAACATTAACATGCTTACCAAGAAGCATTGATACTGCATTGTTCCAGCTGTGTGAACATTAACATACTTACCAAGAAACATTGATACTGCATTGTCCCAGTTGTATGAACAGTAATATAGTTACCAATAAACATTGATACTGCACATCTCGCAGTTGTGAGAACATTAACATAGTTACCAATAAACATTGATACTGCATTGTCCCAGTTGTGTGAACATTAACATAGTTACCAAGAAACAGTGATACTGCACTGTCCCAGTTGTGTGAACATTGACACAGTTACCAATAAAAATTGATACTGCACTGCTCACGTGTGCACATTAAAATAGTTACCAAGAAACATTGATACTGCACTGCTTACAGTTGTATGAACATTAACATAGTTACCAAGAAACACTGATACTGCATTATCCCAGTTGTGTAAACATTAACATAGTTACCAAGAAATATTGATACTGCATTGTCCCAGTTGTATAACATTAATTAGTTACCAAGAAACATTGATACTGCACTGCTCACAGATGTGTGAACATTAACATAGTTACCAATAAACATTGATACTGCACTGCTCACATTTGTGTGAAAATTAACATAGTTACCAAGAAACATTGATACTGCACTGCTCACGGTTGTGTGATAATTAACATAGTAACTAAGAAACATTGATATTGCACTGCTCACAATTGTGTGAACAGTAACATAGTTACCAATAAACATTGATACTGTACTGCTCACAGCTGTGTGAACAGTAACATAGTTACCAACTGCACTGCTCACAGTTGTTTGAACAGTAAACATTGATACTGTACTGCTCACAGCTGTGTGAACAGTAACATAGTTACCAACTGCACTGCTCACAGTTGTTTGAACAGTAACATAGTTATCAATAAACATTGATACTGCACTGCTCACAGTTGTGCGAACATTAACATAGTTACCAAGAAACATTGATACTGCATTGTCCCAGTTGTGTGAACATTAACATAGTTACCAAGAAACATTGATACTGCACTGCTCACAGTTGTGTGAACATTAACATAGTTACCAAGAAACATTGATACTGCATTGTCCCAGTTTGTGAACATTAACATAGTTACCAATAAACATTAATACTGCACTGCTCACAGTCGTGTGAACATTAACAGTAACTGAAACCTGGTTTAACGCTCCAGGGAGCACAGTAACTGAAACCTGGTTCAAGGCTCCGGAGAGCACCCCAGCACTACCCGGCTACAACTCATAGCACATGTTTCAGCCGCAGAACACAGACCAAAACACAAAATGAGGGGGTGTATCTATATTCATCAAGGATTCATCAAGGATACCTACACCTTCAGGTTAGTGGCGCAGCATGATACCTCTGAGATCATCCATGTGCAACTAACATCGAGCAAATCTGCAATGCAAATTGTGGCCTGCTATAGATCACCCTCCATGACCCAGCACCACCACTCCACCTTTCTGGAGACACTGGAAAACATGAAGGTCCTACCAAACACCCTGATATGGGGTGATTTCAATTATCCTACCATTCACTCGGAAAACGACTCGAGTACAAATTCCCAAGCCCAGCGCTTCCTTGAATTCATCAACTCAAATGCCCTGGATCAGCTGGTAAACTCCCCTACCAGAGGTAAAAACATATTGGGCCTGGTCATCAACAACATGGGTGACAGGTGTTCCACACTGAAGGTCAACCCATCACTGGTTAGATCACACCATAAACTAATCACTCTGGATGTCCACACCCCACCACCATCCCCAACTAAGGAAACCACAGTAAAAAACTTTTCTAAAGCAAAGTTCACCTTACTTAAGACAGAGGTGGTAAGTTTCACAGCCCCCACACTAAAGTATAATGCTGCCCAAGATGCAGAAACCTTTAAAAATGCACTCTATGAACACCTACAAGGATGCATGGATTGTGCCATCCCTAGCAAAACCAAGAATCACTCCTCTAAGACAAGGAAACCAGTTTGCTGGACTCCTGCCATAAACAGGCTATACAATAGAAGGAAGAAACTAGTTCAGAAAAAAAGCAAATCCCAAGAAGGAAAGACATCCCTGATCAGTATCAGTAAGAAACTAAGGTCCCTCATGAAATCATCCAAGGCTAACTTCAAAAGAAAAACAGCCAAGGATTCAAAAGATAACCACAAAACCTTATTTAGCTATGTTAAGAATCTAAGTGGAAACTCACAGATATGCACTGAACTAGTGCAAAATAGCACAAAATATACTGAACCTACTGATATTGCCAACATCCTGGCAGATAGATTCAGTGCAAACTTCACCCCCCTCTCACCTCCAGAAGGGCCCACAACAATACTGGAAAAGTGTAGTGTCCCAGAAATCACAGACACACAGGTGAAAACAGCTCTTTCAAAAGCCAAAAACACAGCATCAATGGGGCCAGATGGTGTTCCAGGCTGCATCTTGCATGAACTACAGAATGAACTAACCCCCCACCTAAACATGCTGTTCAACCTCAGCCTCTCCACAGGCTACGTGCCCATAGAATGGCACACAGCAATGGTTATTCCTCTCCACAAAGGAGGGGCCACAACTGACCCTGGTAACTATCTCCCCATAAGCCTGACTAGCCTGGTCTGCAAGGCTATGGAGTGCATCATCAAGGAACTCATTAACAAAGACATTGGGAACCTCCAAACACTTGACCCGATCCAGTTTGGCTTTGTTAAGGGCAGATCATGCCTACTAAACCTGGTTGACTTCTTCAAGACAGTCACCAAGGCCATAGACGAGGGAAAGGTGGTTCACACAGCCTACCTTGACCTCGCCAAGGCTTTCGACACCATTCCCCACTTGGGTATTACATAAACCCCTATGTCATGAGATGGGTTGCCAACTGGCTTACAGACAGAACTCACACAGTAAGAATAGCGGGCTCAAGGTCCGACTCTAAACCAGTCACAAGTGGTGTCCTGCAAGGCTTGCTCCTGGGACCCCTACTGTTTGGCATATACTTCTCAGAAGTACAGACAAACACAGGAGGACTATGACGAACCAAGTTCGCTGATGACTGCAAACTGGGAGCCATAATTGACTCTCCAGCTGACACAGATATCCTTCAAAAGTGCCTTACTGAGACGGACACCTGGTGTCAAAGTTATGGCCTCAAGCTAAATGCCAAACAATGCATAGTCATCCCGTTTGGGAAAAACAAAACGCCCACGAATTACTACATAGATGGCAGCCCCCTTAATACAGAAGAGGTAATAAGAGATCTGGGGACCCAGGTAGATAGTAATCTCTCCTTTGACAATCATATTGCCAAAGTAGTTAGGAAATCCTTCTATGTGGCCCATCTAATTACTAAAGGGTTCACATCTAGAAATAAAGAGGTTATAGTGCCCCTCTACTCGTCACTCATCAGACTCATCATAGAGTACAATGCCCAATTTGGGATGTACCTCACAAGATACTTCCAACAGCTGGAAAGACCACAAAAGTACCTCACCAAGAGGATTACTCGCCTCAGACATATGTCCTATGCAACCCAACTGAAAAAACTCCAGCTGTACTCAGTGGCATATCGCTTACTCAGAGGTGATCTCTGCCTGACTTACAAAGCCATGTCCAACTCAGAATTGATGGACATGCTCCACCTAAAGAAATCCAAGTCACTGTGAGCTATGTGATCTGGTGAGCTAAACCTCTCCACAACAATAAATAGAACATGCTAGAGGGATAGCTTCCTGTCACAGAGACTCCCCATGCTTTGGAACAAAATTCCAAACTACATTAGGCAGAGCCCCTCATTAACACTCTTCAAGAGAAACCTTGACGAGTGGATGAGTAACAGAAAATATACCCCTGGAATCACTTCATTGACTCTGCTTGACAGAGGATCAGTTATTTAATCAATGGGGTGGTGAAAGCCAACAAACTCTGGCTAGGCTTATAAATGTCCTCGGGCATATAGCCTAGTACCTACCTATGAACCTATAAAAAGGTGGCCTTAAGGAAGGCCTTGCATGATCTCAAGGAAGCCAAAGAAGAACAATTCTCTCCTGAGTGAAAATTTGAAATGGCCTCTAGTTGAACTTTAATAGTTGAATAACTCATCCTGTTGTTACAAATGGAGGCTACAAAATCAAGACCTGCTGATACTGGGGCAAAGAAAGGGTCCAGATTTCTCTGAAGGGCCCAGACTGAATTTTTTTTCATTTACTTTTGTAAATTTTCCTGGTGGAAAGTTTCTGAGAATATAAAAGAATCTGTCAAACTGGGGAAGAAAACCTTGACTGTCTAGCCATCACTGGAACTGGAGAAATCATGCGGTCAGTTTGAGTCCAATGATGTCTGGGGGAAACAGAAGGTCTAGAAGTATCAAAATTGGATAGAGAAGATGAGACTAGAGGAAGGGAAAACAAACCTGATGAGTGCCACAATGAGGACGACTGTGCTCTATAACCAGGATGCTTTCTGTAGAAATTTGGGGATGAGGGGTAATGGGGGTAAACATATATGAGACCCAAGGGCCATTCGTGAACTACAGCATCTCTCAGTGACTCCCCCTGTGGCGGTATCAGGGCCAAGAACCTGCTGCACTTGTTGATAGGAGAAGCAAAAAGATCACAGAATGGCTGGCCCCATTGATGAAAAATCTTTTCCACCACTCTTTGGGAGACCACTCAAGAGGCATCAAAATGGACCTGCTTAGTCTATCTGCAAGCACATTGGTTTTCCCCAGTATGTGCATTGCCAAAAGAAAGCAACCAGAAGAGATCATCCATTCCCATACTCTCACTGCCTCTTGACAGAATGGGTAAGATCTAGTTTCCCCATTTGTTGATATACCATACTACTAACTTATTGTCTGTATGTATCGCAATCATCCCTGAAGGCAGAACATCTTGAAAAGGCTGCAACACTAGTAGGAAGGCTCTCATTTTCAGAACATTGATGTGCAAACTGACTCTTCTAGGGGCCACACACCTTGTACTGTCTTTTCCAAAACAATGCACCACCCCAACCCAATTTGGAAAGGCATCTGTGGTGACTGTGACTACTGGCTGAGGAAGAACAAAGGGACAACCTTAAGAAACTTTTTCTGAATGAAGCCACTACATAAAATATTCCTTGCAAACTTTGGAAAACTTGACTGGAGCAATTAGTGAATGCTAAACAATAGACCACTGTACAAGGGCCCATTGTAGGACTAGCATATGAAACCTGGCTAATGGAGCTAGAATTATCGCTGCCACGGACCTAAGGCTTGGAGGACTACTCTTGCTGTATGACAAGAAAGAGAAATCACTTTCATGACATGAGACCTGAGAGTACAAACTCTTGTTAGAGGAAGCAAAGTTATCTGGTTGATTGTCTTTAGATGAGCACCTATGAATTCCAAGGTCTGAGTAGGTGTAAGCTGTGATTTGGTGTAATTGACTGTGATGCCTAATTAATGACATAACTGGAGTAAATAATCCCTTGCTTAAATCAATAGATACCTGGATGGGGCAGTCAGAAGCCAGTCATATAGGTATGAAAACAGACAGAATCCCAGCAGTCTCAGGCAAGTCACTATCACCACTATGTATTTGGTGAACACCCCAGGGACTGTGATAAGGCCAAAGGGCAGTGCTCTGAACTGGTATTAGCTGGCTTCAGCCAAAAGTGCAGGTATCTTCTGGAGCTTTTCTCCTCGGGTTTCCACTAAAAACAGCTTTCTGCCCATTCGGACTAACCCGGTTAACAAATGCCAAATAAATAAATAAATACATTTTTATATGATAGCACTCATCTTGAAGATCTATTGAGCACATCCAGTCATCCTTTCATAGTAGAGGTAAAATGAACTGAACCATGACCATCTGGAACTTTGAGTATTTTACATACTGGTTGAGTCAGCGGAGATCCAGAATTAGTCTCAAGTCCCCTGTTTCTTTGGCACTAAAAGAATCTTGAGTAAGTTCTGGATCCTTGTTGATCGGAGGCACTTTTTGCATGTCTATTTTTTCTAGCAACTTTTCTATTTCCAAGGCTGCTGCCTTTCTCTAACTGGGTCAAACATTGGGGAGGGGGTTTTTTGTTTGTTTGTTTTTGCTTTAGGAATTTGGGAAAATGATATGCAAACAAAAAATTGTAATATGTTCACTACTATTTCTCTGGCCACTGAATTGCTATGTGTATGTTTTTAACTTTGTAATCCAATATGTTAGATAATGGTATACTATCAACGCATATAATTTTATTTGACTGTACTTTTTTTATTGCACTGAGGAGCTTTTTCTACCCAGGCCTCCACTGAAAATGGGCTCTGTTCAGCCCAGTGGACTTTCCCGGTTAACAAACTGCAAATAAATAAATAAAATAACCTCTGTATATAATTTTCAAACCCAATTGTCTTGTGTGATGGATGCCCATGATTCTGGGTGCAGAGATTAGCATCTCCCTTCTCCTGACTACCCCCAGAGTGCAGCAGTCAGGTAACCCTTCAGGAATGCTGGACAGAGGCACAAGGAACTAATCTAAGGGGGCGATGAAAGCTAACACATTCTGGCTAGGCTTATAAATGCCTTCGGGCAGATAGCCTAGTACCTGCCTATGAACCTATGAACCTATGAGACATTATCAGGTGGAGATCTGAGGGACCCCTCCCCTTCATCAAAGTCCATATCTTCAGTGACAGATTCCTGAGGGGAACCTAGGTGCCTCCTTTTGCATGTCTTCATCCTAGGGACCTTATCAGTGGGATGGCCTAGTGAAGTATCAGAAGAGGGTGATGAGTCCTGGATGAGGACTGCCTGAATGCTAGTACATGATGGCTGTCCCAGTGGAATAGGCATGAAAGAATTAGAGCTCAAACTCAATGGAGGGAGAATTGGATCTGAAGATGGTAAGGATGTCCTCTCTCTGGGTATAGAGAAGACCCTCTCTAGAATTTTAAAGGCAGAAAGCCCTGTAGAAACAGCACCCATTTGCACTGGTGCTGAATCTACTTTTGCTGAACTCTGGATCCCCCGTGGATTCCTGCCTTGAGAAGGGAGTCGGAGCCAAGCTATCCAACTCCGAGGTGCTGAAAGGAAAAGTACTGAAAGGAAAGGAAGGCTCCAACAGCTTCAAAATCAATCCCAACCCCCCCCCCCGAGCCAGTGCTTAATGATTCAGCTCTGAGAGTCATCCTGCTCCAAAGAAGTCAGAGTCAGTCAACTCAGGAGAATGGTTGGAGAGCAAGAACGGCCAATCTTCTGATCTGACAAAAGCATTCTCAAAGATCTCGGATCAGAGGGCTCCAAAATCACTGGTCATATCAGAGAAGGCAATACAACATTATACTAAGAGGAGGGCAGGCTCACAGGTCCAATGGGAGATGCAGACAGAATTACCCCATCTGGATTTAAGCCCTGAGAAACTTCCTTATCATCATATCCACACCTCTGCCTCGGATAAGCTATTAGGATACCTAAGGGATGAAGTGGTAAAAGGTAGTCTGAAGAATTTTCTAAGTGCCCCCTGTAAGAAGTGCGAATGGAGCTAAGGAGATATCAGATCCATGGTAAGAAGTAGAGATTGGATCTGAGGAGACTTGGAGCTTGATGTAGTAGGATCCAAGGTTGACCCTGGATCTGGTTTCTTGGGAACTTTAGCTGGAGGCACAGGAACTGGAGCCAAATGGGAAAAACAGTCATGGGACTGTTTCCTGGACTTTTCTTCTGGAGTGAAGTCAGGCTTCTCTTTGTCAAATTTACTAGATGGGGTTTGCACCCCACCCAAGGCAGAAACAATAGTAGAAGATGGCAAGCCTTTTAAAATCAACTTATTCCTCCTATCACTCAAAGCACAGGACCTGAATCCCAAACAAATGGAATAGTCACTGTCTAACATGCACTCCTTGTGGACGTTCAAGTTAAGGATCTTATGCCCAAGGAAGTGCATTTCTTAAAGCCCATAGGCTTATCAGTAATATCGACAAGAAGAAACAAAAGTAGTAGAGAGACTTTTTTTTTTTTTATTTAGTAGGGAAAAATACCAACAATGGTATTTGAAAGGTACCCTAAGTCAGGTATGTAGAATGAAAGTGAAAGAATACCAGCAATGGAATGTACAAGAGTACCCTGACAAGGGTAGAAAGGCCTAACAAGAAAAGGAGATAAAAAAGGTAACAAGCTTGAAAGGCTAAGTAAGTTTTGTAAAAGGGTAAAGGAATTAAGAGGAAAGAAATACTACATATAAAATTCTCACAAAAAGGGATATAATAATATCTGCACAAGAGCAGAACTCTGCATCTGAATGACATAGTGGCAAACCAGATTTAATGTATTCCAAGGCAGTGGAGCATTGTGGGTAAAGGGATGAGCTTCAGAGCTGGTTCTGTGAGTCTGGTAAAAGCAGCTGAGTCAGATCCAAGACTCATTAGTTGAGGCATAAATGAAATTGACATCAGATCAATTTTTCCTATCTTAAAATATTTTCATGGAAAAAATTTAGATTCTGTTATAAAAAAGTAGATGTGGAAGGTTTTTTTTTTTTTCCTAAAGGCAAATTATTTGCCCTGCAATGGAAAGCATTAGCTGACCTTCATTCATCAAAAGCCCACAAGAAGAGCGATCTTTGGTGGCAAGAAAGTTCTGAAGGGCGTGGCTACTTGGAAATACTGGACTTTGCAGCTTATTATGCATTTATTCCCAAAATTCTCTTAATATCACTTGACTTCTGCAGCAACAGTTCTTAATCATTTCAAAGATTTTCTTGCCTGTAAAAGGAAGAATCCATAAACAGTAGCTAGTGTCTGTTATCACCAAGGTGCAGCCCTGGTACACTGTATATGCTGTATCTCAGTTATATGAAAGGTGGGGTCTCCTTCAGTAGATTGAACTTTTAAATGTTCCAAGAAGATATGGCCGAGACCATAACTTCAAACATTTAAAAGTCTGAACGGACTGAATGGAGATGCGCCTACAGAGCAGAACGGGAAGATTTCCCATTTCCACAATGTAGTGTGATCTCGGAGTTACTGCAGTGGTGGTACTGCGGTAGCATTGTCGCCTCACAGTAAGACATTGTCCTGTTCGATTCTCAGCTAGAGCGTCTTCTGTGTGAAGACATGTGTGAATGGGCGTACCTTCGTTGAAGGTTGTGCGTCAGAGCTGGCAACTCGGCACGTAAAAATCTACTGCCAATCATTAGCGGACCGGAGTTCCGCTGTGGCGACCCCTAACCAGGAAAAGCCGAAAGACACAACAACAACAACAGTGTGATCTCGGAGTTGGTATATTTAAGTAAGGGGCAGTGGGGGGTGCACAGCAGTTTAATTTTTTTAATTTTTTTTTTCCTTCAGTGTTCGAACTATTACAAGTTCGAACATATGGTCCCAGCCATATTTGGTTCGAACTTGTAATATTCGATCTACTGAAGTAGATCCAAAAGGTGACATGTCTGCAGTTTTATGTAGTGTTAGTTGCTGCTTCTATTCTTAATCATCATAGCACCTAGGTCATGATTGTTGTTAATGTTTGTGCGTGCATGTATTTTTTTCATGAGATTGCATGTGCATGTGTGTGTGTGTGTGTGTGTGTGTGTGTTTGCAGCTCTGCATGTACATTTAAATTTGCCTGAGAATTCATCTTTTCTGCAATTATATACTGGATACCTTGCACAGTCTCCGTTCTGCTAGGTCTAATTCAACAGACCATGGGGTTCTTCTGTGACCATAAACTAACTATCACCAGGGCTTGACCATGGTGTACTCTGTACTTATTAAAAGTAAGCAAATTGCTCAGTTCTGAATTTTCTTGCATGCCTACCAGTTATTACTGCATGGATATAACTTGTCTGTGTGTTGCTACTATTATTAGATTTATGCTGACTTGTGGTTACTGCTGTGACCAGTCTTGTTTATGGTTTTCTGTTTCAGACTGCCTACTCCAGTCTGTTGCTTATTTATACATCTATAACATTTGTTGGCTTGGAATGCCACTGAAAAGTCCCTTTCTGAAGCACCATACTTACCCAGTTTGCAAATAAATACAGTAAGCACGGTAAAGGTGATGAAATATACATCTTTTGCTATTTGGTAAACAGAGCACATTAATACAAATACAGAAAATGTAGTTTGATGTTATTGGCTTCATAGACAACTGGGAAAACATGAGATACTATGCTAGTAGATGCAATAAAAGCATTCTATAGTTGTAACAAATGCTCACACAGACTTCAAATGACATCTTCAATGGAGTCTAAAACTGCCATATAGACTGTCTGTATTGTGAGGCAAATTGCAGTGGTGTTGAAATCCTTTGCTGGTAGGATCTAGCTGACAGGTGTAAGGTACAGTGTGACACCTCTGAGTAACCATACGTGTGTCTGATATTCCATGGAAAGAAGGCATGTTTAACCCATTTCTGGCTATCATCAACAGGTTGGGAAATATGTACATTATTGGAGCTTGTGCCTGTTTCGATGCACCTGAGTTAATATCAGAAATGTTAACTTCACTAGAATCATAGGGGGCTATAAAAGGTCATTTTTGTACACTCATGAGACATGTGTCTTCCCCTCATCTACGTTTAATATGAAAATGTTAGAATACCCAGAGTCTGCACTTCACAGGAAACTGCACGTGCTCTTTAAAAGAAAAGAGAGAGAAAGAAGGATGAGAGAAATAAAGAAAGAAAAAGAAAATAAGAAAACATCTCAAATGCATGTTTTGGGTACCCAAAACAATTCCCTTGGATATGGGTGAGAAAATACGCCATTGCTGGAGGAAGTTCACTCTCTCTCGTTTATGCACCATGTAGGACATCGGGCAACGAGCACCTTTCAGTGCTTGTTGTTATTGTAGCAGTTACGGGTTAGGTTACTACCCCAAGGCATAATCCTCAGAGGAGGATGCACCCCCACACACACTTATGGCCAATTTAGAATGTTCAATCTACCTACTGCATGTCTTTGGAATGTAGAAGGAAACCGGAATACTTGGGGAGAGCACAGGCACCTCAGCCAAGAATCAAACCAGAAATCCTTTCACTGTGAGGCACAAAGACTAACTCTACACCACTGCACCACGCTCAAATTTGCTGTTGCCAAATGAGGCTAGCTAGCACAATTGCATTGTGCTATATGTGACACATGGCAGTTATCTAAATATAATCCCATTCTTCACAGAAAATTCTACTTTTTATTTATTCATTTATTTTTGAAAGAATGCAGAGGAAGAAGAAAGAAAGACTGACTTAAATGGAGGCTTTGGTTACCCCAAAATAATTCTGTAGAATACAGCTGAGAAAATCTACCCCCTCTGGAGGAGATTAGGTGTTTGAATTATGCTGTACTTCCTTTCCCTTCTTGCCTAGTAAACTCCATGGCTGTTGGTGGCTTTTCATAGGGTCGCTATAGGAGTCCAATACAACCATAGCATTTATACCACTTTGTCTATTTTATCAATTTATGAATGATATGGTATATGAAACAGCACAGGCAATGTAACTCAAGAAGCCCTGTAATGCTGAGAAGAACTAACATGGAGGGAAGGATACTGCACAGTAAGTTCTGTAGAAATATGAAGAATAGACTAACGCATTTAACTGAGTATAAAAAGTATATAGGGAAAACATGGGAAATTTAATCTAAAGAAAATTATTCAATGAAATATACTTGTTTGCAATGATATTTGCATCCAGAATGTTTTTTGACAAACTAAATGGCCATCTACACAATATGTTCATATGAAATCATTAACTAAAGTAATATATCTGCATCATGCATTTGTTATATATGGCGTCGTCTGAATGAATGTGGTTTGCTAGTTCATTCAATAAGATGACTGATAAAAGCTTCACACTTTCTTTTCTAACTTTTCTCTTATGTGCACACGTTCTTGCTTGGCTGTTCAGTAACTCGTTACTTGTACATTAGGTTACAATTGAGGTATGATGCATTGATTCATGAATGCAGGTAATAAATCAGAAGTGTTCATTATTTGCTGGTGCTGACATTCTCCAAAGGACAGTGCAAAACATAAAATATTTGTATTAATCCAAGGCCTGAACAAACGACAACAATTCTAACATGTTATAGGCATCCCTCTTGAAAAAAGCAGCAGTGATTGCAAGCTTGCCTGTACTTAATACTTCGTGGCATACTACTTTTATCTTCTGCAGTAACCTTTGCCCATGGATTTCAGTTGTTGCTAAGGCTGTGACCTTTCTGTCATACCCTGCTGAGCTCTGATACCACCTGGAAGCCAACCGTTTTACCGCAGCATTACCTTAACTGCACTGCACAATGCCCATACCCACAAGAAGACACCAGATTGTTTTCTTGCCATCTGTCTACTGACACCATGACTCGGAAATCACGGTTATCGGTACCAATAAAATTATTTATCAAAACCAAGTAAACATTAAAAGCAAAGCAAAGAAAATACAAAGCAAACGGACAAAACTATACAAAGTGAAAACGAATAATTGAAAAGAAACTGCTGTTAAATAAAAAAGTGGAATATGTAAAACGGAACTATTTGACCCCGACAGTAGTGCTGTCTAACTCACTAACATTTGGAGTGTATGACACCGGAAAAATGGTTGCAGAGCTTTGATAAACTGCATTGTTAAAGGAGGAGGCTTGCCCCTGCATGAAGTCAAAGAAGCCAACTGTTAATATAAGGAATTTAGTCTGATGTGAATAGCATGAGTGTCTTTCAAGCCATGGTAAAAAGGCAATGCAATGGAAACAATAAAAACACTGAAACGTGAAAGTTGCAGTTTTTCTTTTCTGTTCTAATATTAACAGTTTTTTTCTATAACCCACGTGTTTTAATTTCGCGTATGCTTACCTTATGCTATTTTTCTGATGTTACGCTACATTGTTGCTTAATTATATGTTTGTTTTATTTTTATTTCTCACCCAAACTACAGTATTGATCCGAATGAAGCTTTTCAGACTCAGGATGGGTCATAACAGAAACAGTCATTTGTAAAAAGCTGTAAAGTAGACATCACAGAAATAATACTTTTAAAATGTAATGCAAATATGAAAGAAAGAAAACTATCAGAAGTCTGCGTAATACAAAGAGTAGTGTCAAAATGTTCACTAGTCATGCTCGGGCTAGTCTTTATAAAAACATGCTGCTGATAATTTTGCAGAGGACAGCCAAGGATTACCAGGTACAAAACTGTTATATAAAAAGTAACTGGTTAGATTTAGTAAGCACAAAACACTTTAATGCTCCCAATTCACAGTCGACGTATCACTGCCTAACTGCTAGGAAGGGGTGTTGATCAGAAGAAATAAATCAAGCGGCTGCCAGGGATGGATGCAACACTGCGGAGTGAAATACGAGCCCCTACACACACACACACACACACACACACACACACACACACACACACACGCACACGCAGATGTACGACACAGACTGCTGCTCATCCGGTTATGTAAGCTAAACTCAATGCGTGATGTACATACATACATGTAATGGGTGTATGCTCCAAAAAGTTGCATAATATCAGCAAAGCATTAGGCATTCTGAATGACAAGTTCAAAAAGAATATTGGATCTTGGTGTTTTTACCGGTGAACATCACTGCTTCTGCTCACCATAACTGGCGCCTTGTCATGCAACAATGTTCACTTGCTAATAGGTAGGCGAGTCCATTTTCAATTACGACCCATGTGCAATAGAAAAAGTATACAATCAAACATCTAGTAGGCTTACAAACAACACTCATCTACGTACTGAACATTCTCAAGCAAAGCTCTCATCCTCTTTTATCTAAAATCAGAGAAATGTAAGAAGGAAAAGAAGATGTATACATACCTCTCAGCCTTTCAGTGCAAGAAACATGGACAAAGACAAAACTAACGTGAGTGCAAAGGCCCCAAAACAGGGACAGATTTTGAATGTTGATCTTATAAAATTGCAAATTTACTAAAATAACAAGTTATGCGTTTCCATGCATTTTCTGGTCTTTTTGACTCTGAAACTCAAATATCTGTCATTATTTAATGACTTCAGTCCTCACTGGTTTGACAGAAAACTACAAATTTTATGACGAAGACCAAAAATAAAAGGTACAAATCTGGACTTTCTGCGAAAATCTGATCATTGGGGAGTATGCAGAGCTGGGTTTTCGCTTTAAATAACAATGCTGTTTTAAGTACTAATGAAACAGTTGTCAGGAAACTTAAAAGCTATGTCTTGACATAACTTCAGTGGTTACTGGATCTTTTGGTGGGTATCGTAGGCACAGAATTTGTAATGCTCGTCAAAACTATTTACCAAAACCTGCTTATAATTTCAGCAAGTCTGGCTTCTCATAAATGTACAAAACAACTGAAACCGAACGTGTTGTACTGTTAACTTTTAAAAAGTCGATTTAACAACTGAGTGTGGAATCTTTAATCAAGGGACGTCAATGCTATGATTTAAGAAAGGTTATTGAAAGGAAATACAGACAACTCTAAAAATGCTAAACTAACAGTCATCATTACAATAACATTTTGTGATGAAACGTTTACAGATGGATAGAGAGATACGCAAAGAGAGGCAGAGAAAGAGTGAAATAGATATGTAGATATGGTGACCCTGACTACATGGGGTGACTGTTATCCGGCCTGGGCTGACTGGACAAATCTTACAGCCATTTCCAGCGAGGGGGAGGGGTTGGGACTCACCATTTACTAGTTCAAATGTTATCGTCTGCCAAATACAGATGGTACACTAAATCGATGACTTTGGTGACATGATTTCCCATGACGTAAGGCTTTACTCGTCCGGACTGCGAATCTGAAGTGATTAAGTAGTTAAGGTGTTTATCTCACAAAGATACAGAGTTTGATTCTCACCTGGGCTGCATAGTATACACATATGAGCATATGATTCTAAAAGAAGGGTAGGCTATTTCAAGTTCTTGAACAGATAACTGCAACGGTTAAATTGTTAACATGACTTAGCCTTCCAGTCTGAGTTCTTCCTCTTGCCCCCTACATCTATGAGCCTAAAAGAAGGACAGGCTGTTTCAAATTCTTGAACAAATAACTGCAACGGTTAAATTGTTAACATGAATTAGCCATTCAGTCTGAGGTCTACCCCTTGCCCCCCTCCACCCACACTAGCCTAGCAACGCTCACAGCAGTCGACAATTTTTAATTTATTTGTTAACCGGGGAAAGTCCGACTTCGAACGTAGCCAATTTTAAGCGGAGGCCCAGGGAGAAACGCTCCACAGGTATATCTTTGAACATGGTAGAAAAACCAAAGCAAACCCACACGGACGCAAGGAGAACATGTAGATTCGACACAGAAGGTATCCCACCCGAGAATAGAACCACTGAACCCCCTTGCTGTGAGGCAACAACGCTACCGCCGAACCACTACACCGTCTGCTGATAACGTAAAAATAAAACAGTCTCCTTTCAATTAATACCAAATACATCGAACTTTACTGTCAGGATAACTTGCTGTGCATGCCCAAGACAACACTTTGAATATAACAATCGTGTCCGTACATACTTCTCTACTGCGCTGATTTTCGCAGAATGTCCAGATTTTTGCCTCATATTTTTGATTTTTGGTCTGTTCCTTATAAAATGTTGTGGTTTTCTGGCGAATCACCGATGAATGACGTCAGTAAATAATGACGTATATTTGAGTTTAGTTTCAGACGTCATGTTCTTCAGACAATCTAAGCGAAGACAAATCCTGTTATTCTAGCAACTTTCTAAGTTTATAAGTGCAATATTTCGACGCTGTCCCTATTTTTAGACATTTGTTCCAGCATTATTTTAAGCTTTGTCCATATTTCTTGCGCTAAAAAGTTGAGAAGTATGATCGCGTGTTCGTTTTATCTTTCGTTTAATTAATGCATTGCTGATTGTTTCTTGAGTTAATGGATTACACAAAATACTGTCATAAACAGTACGCTTGGCAGGTAGGTAGTTGTTTTTTGGCTGAAAACTGAAATGCAGCACTTGCAAAATCCGTGCAGCAATGCTTGCCATGCTAAACGAATAGTCCTGTTCCAAATTACTTGTCACAAAGCCTGTCAAGAATAAATCCATTTCATTATTCATCCGGTAGTCTTCACTAAATATAACATCATAATGATATATTTCCAGACAGGCAGCCAGAAGAAAAAATTGCACTCTGTTTGAGTAGTTTCTTGTTAAAATTG
Organism: Protopterus annectens; assembly: GCF_019279795.1. Lineage (NCBI taxonomy): Eukaryota > Metazoa > Chordata > Ceratodontiformes > Protopteridae > Protopterus > Protopterus annectens. The sequence continues at coordinate 508,816,503 of NC_056742.1, forward strand.
ATCTAAGAACTGTTTTAAGAAGCTATTAATAGTTTCTGCATTTTGGAAGAAATGGTTAGTGAAATAAGTAAAAATTCTCAGCAAAAAGAAAATATTTTGTCTTTATCATTCATAAGGTAAGTTGTGTGGAGTAGCGCATGATCGCTGTTAGTGTGTTGGACCAAATATGCAATTTTATTTTGTATTTGATGAAAAACATAATAAAATGTTAGAGAAAATGCAGTTTTATAGTTATTTCAACAATATGCAATATATTTTATTACATTTTTAATGTGTATAGGTTCCGTTTGTTTATATATGTTTTCATTAATTTATATTTGTTTACCGGAGTAGTGCACTAATCCATACTGACCAATTTCAGCGTCAGACCGGAAGAAATACGAAATATTTCACAAACAAAACAATAACAGAAATATAAACAATAACAGAACAGTTAAGTCTAATTTACATAGAAAAATGCGCCTATGCATTCCAGTGAAAAGGCACAGTGTAACACTACAAAAACAATACGTCTTACGAAATTAAAAATGTAGACGAGAACCATTTCAGCAATACGTCATGTACTTAACATAGCTGAGTGCATCCAAAAAAATGGGTTTAGAGCACCCAGACTCACCCCCCCCCACACACACACACACATTTTATGAGAAGGTGCAGAACTGCATTACGTGGAATTACGACTACCAACCAACCACTTATGGACAGCTCAGCGCTACTTTATTTGTTCATCTCTGGGGTTATAATCAGTCATAAATTAGGAATTGCGGTACTGGAATTGTTTAGAATGTATGGAGTAGTGAGTGCAGTAATTGTTTCTGTTGGTGACTGGCATTAACAACACTTAGAGCTCTCAGACAAAGCTTGTCGTAAGACATCAATATTATGTAGCAATGTTTTAAAAATTGTGTGCTGTATGTATACGACAAAAGTCTTCAATAAAGGAATGAAGCAGGGGCACTATTAGTTATATAGTCATTTTATTGGACCGGAACGTGCTATTCTTTACAAATGTTTACTAATAGTTAATCTTAGTATATCCGAAGTTAGGACTATGCAGAAAAGAAGACTAAACCTGAGGTTGACACTAAATTATTAAACTGGTTCTTTACAGGTAAACGCATTGAGCATATTTAAAAGATGCACAAAATCTTATTTATAATTTACTGCAGACTTTACAACCCAGTGAAAACGATTGGGGACTGCGTAATATTGTCTGAATATACTAATATCTGTTTACTGTTAGCATATACAATAAAGCAATATACGGGTAAGTTTATTGTCGTCCAAACAATACATGCCACAGGCATGATAAGTTCAAGACTGTATGTGATGTGAATTATGTATTTCATATACTACCATCTCCCAGGTTTTTAGGAAGACATTTTAAGAATTTAGGGAAATGAGAATTGGAAAACAGAAAGAAGACTAGTGCAAGGAAACAGATGGGAATACAGACCTTAAATGCAAAGGTTCAAGCCTGAAGGACATTATAAAAACATGCCAAACTAAAACTCACATTGCTATAAATATATTGAGATAAAGTCTACATTTTGCAAAGGCAACTACCTGGTTTTATGGAATTATGAAATTATATACTTGTTTGTTACCTTTACAAGTAAACTAAGTACTCATTTTAAAACAAACTCGATACGAAGAAAAACTAAGAAAGAACAAACTGGATATGCTCCAAAACCAACGGGGTGTTCTGTAATGCAAAAGCTCACAATCCGTGAATCCAAAAATAGGCAAATTTTGTTTTCTATCAACTCTAGATAAAATCTATTATTGAAAGACACAAACTTATAAGACAGAATAATATCTAACAATTCGCTTACCAGTTGAATATCTTTAGCTGGGGCCTTTTTTGAGGTCAACATAACAGGAATCCATTCTAAGGCTACTGAGTGAGGAATGGAAGTATATAAGTCCTTCACATCGACTGTTAAAAATAACTATCCTCACTACAAGTAGTTTGATTAATCCTAGATAGAAAGGACCAAGAATCCTTGGAAATTTGGGGTTCACTGGCCACATATTTCTTCAAGAAGGTGTCTACTACTTTGGCGCTGGCATAAGTAATGCTGCCCCTGGCACGTACCAATGGGCGCATAGGTGGATCCAATGGATTTTTGTGAATCTTGAGTGATCCAAAAATAATTGGTATTCTGTAAGTTGGTGGAGATATAAAATTCATTAAATCTAAATCTATAGATCCGTTAACAAACATGTCACTGAAGTAGGAAGACACTCTTGAATTACCTATATTTAATTCATTCATTGATACCTCTTTGTATGTCTCAGAGGAAAGAATGTCTTCCATCCTCCTGACATAATCAGACTCATTCATAGCCACCAGACCTCCTCCCTTATCTGGTTGCATTACCCTCACAGTAGAGTTGGCTAAGGAATCTAATAGAAACCTCTCTTCTTTACTAATATTGTACTTACATGTTTGTTTAAACAAGGATTGGCTAAGAACATCTCGTATGTCCAACTCACATATCTGTTCAAATAAATTTGGAGATGGGTGCAATGGAGGATTATATGTACTCACCAAAAGGAATTCACCTTTAGCACTAGCGAAATTACCCACTAATAACTGAAGATTTAACTTTCTAACAAATAGTTTCAAGTCTATAATAGATGATGCCACATCGGCCTTCCTATAGGGAACATAGGAAAAGCCTTTAGCCAACAAATCCACCAGTTCCTTCTCGAAAACAAAATCAGAGAAGTTGTATATTTTAAAATCCTTTCTTGTATTAAATACTATGTTGCTTGTCCTTGGCAATGGTTGATCAATACCCGACGTTGGCTGACTCAGTTTCTCCTGTTCCTGGACAGGCTGTTGGATTTCCGACCTTGGTCTATCGGAGGGGACGAGGCTTCATCCTGAAAATTTGGGCCTTCCACTTCCTCATCAGGATTGTTAGACTTGTTGTGCACTGCCAGTCGTTCACTACGTCTAACTGGGTCTATAGTGTCCAAAGATTCTATAGGGGTATTTTCCTTGTACTTGGGCCTCGCTCCCCTGTCCACATCACTAAAATTAGATCCCTCTGACCGCCATGATCTAAAAGACAAAAAATTGCCTTGCGAAACATGAGGTTTCGGATAGGCAGCACCGTCTTTATAGACTTTGATGTCTCTTTTTAATTTGTTAATTTTAGTTAATGTAAGTTTTGAAATATGTTGATCAATGCTGTTATAGGTACAGTCATAGTCAAACCTATACCTATAAAAATTAAGATCCTTCTTTATTTCCTCATCCAACTTGTTAATATCCAGGATTAAATTATCAGCTGCCAACTGGTAATGATTACTAATAAGGTCCATGAGTTCAAACCCGTGTCTATCAAATAGACAAATTAACTCAAGGTGGAAGGGAGACCCCTCCTCCAAGCCCGTAGGATATTGCCAGGATCTAAGTCCATTGGGTACTACACCAGCCCGCTTGCACTCACTAAAGTAAACCACTTCAAGTTGAATTTTCCTTAACTTCATAAGGTTCTGGTCGAATGTGTTCAATTTGGAAAGAAGATCCAACATCCCACCCATGCCTTGATCAGACACTGAATACCCCCCGTTATCTTGAAAAGTAAAAGAACGAATAAGCCATTGATTTAAGTTAGGCATACCTTGAGAGATCAATGTTGGTATGCTGCCACTATTTGGTTGTGTAGCAACTGTTCCCCTGCCCTGTACTCTTATTGATGAAGTTTTTTCCAAAACCTGGACTCCAGTAGGTACAGTTGTATTCCTCATGGTCTGTATCTCATCCCCAAAAGGGAAATGGACAGATGTGACCTTCAAAATGCAGGAAGAGCCACCTCCAACATGCCCTTCTATGCTGACTCCATTTACACAAGCAGATAACGTGTGCCCCTGTGCCTGCTGAGATCCCAAAACATCATCAAGGCGATTAGATAAAGTGTTCACTTTTTGAGTCAATAATTCAAGCAGCTGGGTAAGATTACCCGTCTCTCCTTCTGTATGGATAAACGACAATGGAACCGGAGCATCTTCCATCACAAATACACTCAAAACAAACTTGGTACGAAGAAAAACTAAGAAAGAACAAACTGGATACGCTGCAAAACCAACGGGGTGTTCTGTAATGCAAAAGCCCACTGGATTCCTGTTATGTTGACCTCAAAAAAGGCCCCAGCTAAAGATATTCAACTGGTAAGCGAATTGTTAGATATTATTCTGTCTTATAATTTTGTGTTTTTCAATAATAGATTTTATCTACAGTTGATAGAAAATAAAATATACCTATTTTTGGATTCACGGATTGTGGGCTTTTGCATTACAGAACACCCCGTTGGTTTTGGAGCGTATCCAGTTTGTTCTTTCTAAGTACTCATTTTGTCAGGTAAATAGATATAATTACATTAATAGATTATATATAGATGTGGGTGTAGGTAGAAAGAGAGAGATGTGCGCGCACATGCGCGTGCACACACACACACACATATATATATATATATATATATATATATATATATATACTCACACTACCCCCACACACACACACACACACACACACACACACACACACACACATATATATATATATATATATATATATACATACATACACTCACACTACCCCCCACACACACACACACACACACACACACACACACACACACACACACACACACACACACACACACACATTTCATGTATCAACTTAACAGTAGAGCATTGAAGGGAGCTTTTATAGATGTGCAAAAATGACTGAAAATTGTGTAGACTTAATTCTAACACAGTTCAAAGCAATGTTTTGTTTCTATGGAGTTCCTTACTCTGTTTTCTTTTCATTTAGTAGTGATTACGTGTTTACTAGTCCATGTTAAGTTACTTGTTATTCTGTAAAAATGTACTAATTGAATTTCTGATTCACTTGTGTGTTTTTTTTTGTTAAAACAGCCTGACATTTTCATCCTAACAGAACAGCTCAGAGTGTTAATGCTCAACGCTGTCCTGTAGTTCTGGGCTACATTTCCCCAGTCTCCACTTGCAGTCACTTTACTGAGCTGTCTCTTTTTAGTTGCGTGAGAAAGATGCAGAAATGTAGTGAGAGAAGGGGAGATAACTCAACCATAAATGTGAAGCACTGGTCCTGCAACAGTACCACCTGATAAATTTTGACAAAAAGTTATAACACCTGGTAATGTAATGTACAGAATGTCAATACACCAGTGCTGGTTATATAGGAAAATCCAAGTGAGTGATTTGCCGGTTTCTTGGGATGGAATCTGTGAAGTTCTCAAGCTTTAGAAAGTACAGAATACTCAAACATGTCCCTCTTAATATATGAACTCCTCGATAAGCAGAGTGGGATGTGAAGTGGGCATAAAGCACTTGTTGACTGTTTATGGATTAGAAAGTGGTGACAGGCATTGTTAAGATAGGATTGCTCAGTGGTGTGTGTGCGAGAGCCACTAGATGACACTTTGGTGACACTTTATTCTCTGTTCGAGGAGTTTTGGAGATTAAAAAATAATTGGGCCACCTACAGGAAAGCTACACTTTCAGTAAAGGTGTGCCCCAGATGTTTCAGAGGTGGTCTACAAGAGGGAATGCCAATATTTAAGCAGTGAATAAGAATGGTGGAAGTAGTATTTCAGACGCTGTGTATTTATGTAAGCAGTGTAATCATTCATAACCATGTTTCTGTGAAACAAATTCAAACTCCTCTTCCTTACTTTATTGTGCTCCTAGTCCCTTGGTACACGGAGGTTTAATTTAGTCAGCAGGGGACCAGCCTACCCAATTGTACAGAAGTTTGGAGGTAGTCAGGCAGTCATTATTTATAAAACTTTCACTGAGAAGGAAGAGAAAGAAAATCAAGGATGGAAAACACAGGAATGGGAGTCCTCGGTGTGAGCAATAGACAACCCCCCCAATACACACAAACAAGAAAGAATGATGTCAGAATCACTGCTACAAAAAGACAGCATGAGAGTACAACCAAGAAAGAATGATGTCAGAATCACTGCTACAAAAAGAGAGCATGACAGTACAACCAAGACAGATTAATTCTGCAAGACAAAATGTCTGTTCAGTTGTATGCTTCTTCAGTGATACATAGTGAAGAAGAACACAGTTTCTAATATACGCTGGAGGTTGAGCTGCACATGGAATATGTTAAAGTGATACTATCCCAATAGTCAGTTACCTTTAAATGTCTGTGAGGATGCATTCAGATGAGCAGCCAACTCAAGTTGTAAATGCAATAATAATTCTACATAATGTGATTTCTGTACATTACTTTCGTCTTGCTGCATGTTGTCCTTTGTCATCCATACTGCCATCTTTGCACAGTAATCTTCAATATTATGATTTACTCGACAAAGGGTTGTGAGTAAAGAAGCAGGTACATGTTTTGATTAGTAATCATTTAACAGTTGTTGTAGGCCTTGGGTACTAAGAATGCACACGTATAATACAGTGGAGTGGCTTAAAATGTACAGGCTGTAAATAATATTATAATAAGAGAGAAGTTAGTATTTCTGCATGCGCGCGAGCTTGTGTGTGTGTGTTCATACTGTTTTTTCTGTGCTGTATATGCATATCCTTACAACTGTATTTATTAATTGCATTTACATTAAAATGATATTGCTTGTTTATTGTTCGCTCCCAAACATATCATCCAGATAAAAGTTTATAAAAGGGACAACTAAGAAAACACATGAACAGTGATGGGGAAAGATACAGCAAGTTTGGAACTTAGAAGAAAGCAGCTAATACTGGATTACACTCAGCAATATCTTGTATTATGACATTTCACAGAAAAAATTCTTTCTACAGCTACTACAAACACCTTTAGTTATGATTCTGCATGTCACACACACTGAGCTACAGGACATGGAAAACAAGAGTAGGATTAGCTGAACGCCATTGCATTTGGAAAGTATAGGCTTCATAAGCCACTGACCATAGAAACGTGGTGACATTTACTCATGCGGTGGCTATGTGGTAAGTAAGCCTCTACATTTATAAGTTAGTAAGGAAAGATGTGGCTACTTGGCTCCTGACATACTATGTTCAGGCAACAGGCGAAGGATCAATAAGAAGCTGGCAGAATTATGCCAGTGGGTCCTATTGGCAAATGACAGGAAGAATATGCTAATTCTTCCAGAATTATAGAGTCACTGCACTGCTGAACTGGAATCATAATTTGGCGTGTCTCCTTGGCAAACAGACTGAGGTTTTTGGTCCCAAATTATGTGCCCTTTTCTTCCCTCAATAGACATAACATATGTTTCCCTTTTTTCTTTTCAATTGGAAAAATTTTCTTGTAGCAGGTATCCTAGCCTCCTATGCATTCTCAGAGAAAATGCCTAAATGGTATCAAAATCCTGTCTTCCAAACTGTCAAATTTAGGGTTTGCAAATCTTAGTAAATTAGAGCACCCTTTCATTGGATGAGCAAATGTATCCCATAAGGTAACTTGTGGCAACTGCCTCTGGCCAAGTGGATGAGAGGGGAGAACCAATACTGTTTAGGACAAAAAGGGGATCGCGAACAGCACCTTTGGGTTGTCCTTCTTGATTTTGAGCAGGACTTTCAAAATAAGAGGAATGAAAGAAAAAACATAAAGGAACTTGCCTTTCAAAGAGACGGACATGGAATCTGTTCTCCAAGCCTCTGGGAATGCAACTCTGGAGTAAAACAGTCCAAGCTGCCTGTTCAAAGTAGAGGCAAATAGATTTATTTGGGGAGTTTTTTAATGGTGGATAATCTGTGGGAAGATATCTCTGGTCAATACCCATTTGTGAGACTGTACCTTAGATCTGCTCAGGTAATTCACTACTGTATTCCTCTTTGAGGGAATGTACAGTACCTGAATGAAGAGATTGTATTGGATAGCTTTTTCTGAGGTTGTCATGGAAAGTCTACAGAGATCATAAGATTTTGTTCCTACCTGTTTGTTGATTTACAACAGTACAGTGGTATTGTCTGTCTTTTCAGAGGGCTCCTGAAGATCAACAGTGATGCAAAGACTAAATAAAACAGCTTTCCAATGCAAACTACATTCCATTAAGTGATGATAGTTTTCAACAATCAGTGCCCCTCCCAAACTCATGTTCACAACAATCTGTGTGGAATTATTCAGAGACCCTGTACAATCATGTAAATGGCTGTATACAGGCTGCTGCACCTAACAGAAGTAAGTCCAAAACAAACTTTAGGTACTTATGTATTATCGCAACCAGATTTTTGTGATAATAACGGTTGTTTCCCGGTGTGGAAATGTAACTGTTCATGGCGTGACAATGTCAAGACTATGGTTTTTCTTTCACACTGACAGTTGTTTTAGGCAGGGTTATCACCCAAAGCATGAGTAAGTTAATATCACTGTTTAGGTATGCACTTTACCTCCAGCATGTCATGTAGCTCGCAGTAAAGTGCATACACGCTTCAGCTGTCAAGGCTGCTGTCTTACTCACTGCAATTGCTCACCACTTTCCCCCCACATTGAAAGGCAGAGACACAGGAGTTATGCACAACTTTTTTTTTAGTTTTAACAATTTTTACACACAGTCTCAGGTCCAAACATGGCAGTAACGACAGGAAGAAGAGCATCGTCAGCCAGTAACGTGTTTTCCGTACTGTTCTTAGTACGGTTTAATCAGGAACCCATAAATGGCTATCAACATTATCCACCCTGAAATGTTACCAGCAGTAGTGTTCCTCAACTTTCACATTGCAATGGTTGTTTCCATTCTGTGTACACACTTTTTAACAAAGTATTACTTTACCCAAAACATCGTTCCTGTGTCTGTGTTTTCCTTCTGTGAGGGCTTCATTCCTCACGGTTCAAATATTCCATTCATCAGTTAAGACAGTATCCCTTACAATTCAAATGTGCTTCTGTAATGCACGCAAAAAGGGAAGATGATTGTTTCATCTTTTTATGTGCATGAAGGTAGTCCAGAGATTTTTTTGCCAGCAATAATGAGTTTGCACAACACTTTGCAATGTTTCATGCGGTTGTCTGTATTCAATGAAGCGAAATTCGCAACAGCAAAAATCTGGTTGCGATAATACGTAAGTACCCAAACTTTAAAAACAAGCCACACTGGTGGAATCAAAACCCTAATAGGGTATATAACAAAAGGAAAAAAAAAGTCATGACTAAAATCAGGAAGAGCAACTCTCACAATGACAGGAACTCTCTAATTAAACGAAACAGTAAACTAACAGGACTAATTAAGTCCATCAAGGCCAATTACCAGTTCAAGATAGCATAACAGACTAGAGACAAGTACAAAGCCTTCTATAGCTATGTCCAACACCTCAAAGGCAGCACACATCAGTGTGCTGAACTGGTGATCAATGCTGCCACCTTCACTGAGCACAGCAACATAGCACATTTACTGGATAACAAATTCAGCTCAGACATCATCTCCCAACCCCTGCCTCCTCCCATGAAATACCTACACTGAACCCAGCTCAGTTTGACTTTGTCAAGGGAAGGTCATGCCTGCTAAACCTGATGGACTTCTCTGAGAAGGTCATTAAGGCAATGGTGGAGGAGAAAATGGTGCACACTGCCTACCTGCACTCGGTTAAAGTGTTCAATAAAATACACTGCTTGAGTATAGTTGACAAACTCACCAAATGTGGGATAAGGCCTCACATAACACACTGGATTGACACCTGGCTCACAGACAGGACTCAAAAAGTCAGGATTGGTGAGACCACCTCCACTAAGAGACTGGTCACTAGCAGGGTACCTCAGGGCTCTGTGCTGTGACCTGTCCTATTTGGCTTTTACTTCTCAGGTAAAGGCTATTATCAAGAGCCTTAGGTTGATCAAGTTTGCAGATGACTATAAATTGGGAGCTCTCATAGTTTCAGCCCATGACACAAACATCTTACAAGAGGGACTAACACAAACAAATGACTGGTGCCAAAGTCACAGATTAAAACTCAATGCCAAAAATGCATTAGAGTGCCTTTTGGGAAAACTGCCACCTAGGCTAATTACTCCATCAATAAGACACCCTCTAAGAGTTGACCCAGTAGTCAGGGATCTGTGAAAATATCTAAACAGTAATCTGGCCTTTGACCAGCATGTGGTCAAGGTAGTAGGTTCATAGATTAGTACTAGGCTAACTGCCCTTGAGGGCCATTTTAAGAATAGCCAATTATCCAATGTGAAAATCAAACCATGCACCTTGTGTTTGCAAGGTAACCACCTTAACCATTATGCCAACCTTCTCCCTTAAGTAAGTAAGTAAGAAAACCATTTTGTGCCACTTAGCTTATAAGTAAGGACATGGCATCCCAGGTCTTAGAAAGTCATACTCCACTTTATTCAGCCCTTATCAGACCCATCCTTGAGTATAATACCACCTTTGTCATGTACCTGACCAGATATAAGCAACAGTTTGAACTCCCACAAAAGTTTCATATCAGGAGACTCCACATTGTCCTATATGGATCATCTTACAGCCCTATCTCTATACTCAGCCTCCTAGAGGTTACTGAAAGGCAATCTATTCTTGTCATACAAGGCATCATCAGATACAGCTCAGATGACCCTTTTGCACATCTGCAAAATGAACAGCATCAGAACCACTAGATCCAAGGATTTACATTTTTCTTTGATATAAATAAGACATGTTGGTAAGATGAATATGTGTCTCAGAGGATCCTCATGCTCTGGAACAGGCTCCCCATCCAAGTGAAGCAGAGTCCTTCCCTAACCCTATTTAACTGTAACACTAATCAACTGATGGGAAATCAGAAATTTACCTCTAGTCTGGCTCCCATGTCTCTGATAGACAGAGACAGAGACAGACATTAATCTTCAAACTAACACTCCCTCCCCCAATTAACCTCTAGAAACTTCCTAACATACCCACTCCCAATAAATGCCCATGATACATAAGGACATGATTGGGTTGAGATGCATGGCTAGGCTTTTAAAGGCCTTGGTGGCCATTAGCCTAGCATACACCTATTAACCTATGAACCTATAAAGCCTGGATCACAGACAAAATCTCTTTGATATTTATGTGCTTTTGTCTGACTCAGAATCCCACAGATCTTACACATTTACCTCAATGAAACTGCCCCCAAGAAAAATCTGAGTTGTCTGCAGTTACAGACTGATGTGGAGGTAAGAGAGAAAAAAGGGAGCCTTGCATTTGCTTGTATTTGTACCCGCCAGCAGTGCAGCTCCTTTTTAGGGAGACTTGCATTTGCTTGTATTTGTACCAGCCACCAGCACAGCTTGTTTTTAGGGAGACTTACATTTGCTTGTATTTGTACCAGCCACCAGCACAGCTCATTTTTAGGGAGACTTGCATTTGCTTGTATTTGTACTAGCCAGCAGCGCAGCTCCTTTTTATTGAGACTTGCATTTGTTTGTATTTGTACCAGCCACCAGTGCAGCTCATTTTTAGGGAGACTTGCATTTGCTTGTATTTGTACCAGCCACTAACACAGCTCCTTTTTAGGAAGATTTGCATTTGCTTGTATTTGTACTAGCCACCAGCACAGCTCCTTTTTAGGGAGCCTTGCATTTGCTTGTATTTCTACTAGCCACCAGTGCAGCTCCTTTTTAGGGAGCCTTGCATTTGCTTGTCTTTGTACCAGCCATCAGTGCAGCTTCTTTACAGGGAGCCTTGCATTTGCTTGTATTTGTACCAGCCACCAATGCAGCTCCTTTTTAGGGAGACTAGCATTTGCTTGTATTTGTACAAATCACCAGTGCAGCTCCATTTTAAGGAGCCTTGTATTTGCTTGTATTTGTACCAGCCATCAGTGCAGCTCCTTTTTAGGGAGACTTGCATTTGCTTGTATTTGTACGAGCCACCAATGCAGCTCCTTTTTAGGGAGATTTTTATTTGCTTGTATTTATACTAGCCACAACTGCAGCTCCTTTTCATGGAGCCTTGCATTTGCTTGTATTTGTACTAGCAACTAGTGCAGCTCCTTATCAGGGAGCCTTGCATTTGCTTGTATTTGTGCCAGCCACCAGCACAGCTCCTTTTTAAGGAGACTTGCATTTGCTTGTATTTGTACTAGCCACCAGAGCAGCTCCTTTTTAGGGACCTTTGCATTTGTTTGTATTGGTACTAGCCACCAGTGCAGCTCCTTTCTAAGAAGCATTGCATTTGCTTGTATTTGCATCAGCCACCAGCGCAGCTCCTTTCTAGGGAGCATTGCATTTGCTTGTATTTGTACTAGCCACCAGTGCAGCTCCTTTTTAGGGAACATTGCATTTGCTTGTATTTGTACTAGCCACCAGTGCAGCTCCTTTTTAGGGAGACTTGCATTTGCTTGTCTTTGTACCAGCCACCAGCGCAGCTCCTTTTTAGGGAGACTTACATTTGCTTGTATTTGTACTAGCCACCAGTGCAGCTCCTTTTTAAGGAGCCTTTCATTTGCTTGTCTTTGTACCAGCCATCAGTGCAGCTTCTTTTTAGGGAGCCTTGCATTTGCTTGTATTTATACCAGCCACCAATGCAGCTCCTTTTTAGAGAGAATTGCATTTGCTTGTATTTGTACTAGCCACCACTGCAGCTCCTTTTCAGGGAACTTTGTATTTGCTTGTATTTGTACCAGCCACCAATGCAGCTCCTTTTTAGGGAGACTTGCATTTGCTTGTATTTGTACCAGCCACCAGCACAGCTTGTTTTTAGGGAGACTTACATTTGCTTGTATTTGTACCAGCCACCAGCACAGCTCATTTTTAGGGAGACTTGCATTTGCTTGTATTTGTACTAGCCATTTATTGAGACTTGCATTTGTTTGTATTTGTACCAGCCACCAGTGCAGCTCATTTTTAGGGAGACTTGCATTTGCTTGTATTTGTACCAGCCACTAACACAGCTCCTTTTTAGGAAGATTTGCATTTGCTTGTATTTGTACTAGCCACCAGCACAGCTCCTTTTTAGGGAGCCTTGCATTTGCTTGTATTTCTACTAGCCACCAGTGCAGCTCCTTTTTAGGGAGCCTTGCATTTGCTTGTCTTTGTACCAGCCATCAGTGCAGCTTCTTTACAGGGAGCCTTGCATTTGCTTGTATTTGTACCAGCCACCAATGCAGCTCCTTTTTAGGGAGACTAGCATTTGCTTGTATTTGTACAAATCACCAGTGCAGCTCCATTTTAAGGAGCCTTGTATTTGCTTGTATTTGTACCAGCCATCAGTGCAGCTCCTTTTTAGGGAGACTTGCATTTGCTTGTCCACCAATGCAGCTCCTTTTTAGGGAGATTTTTATTTGCTTGTATTTATACTAGCCACAACTGCAGCTCCTTTTCATGGAGCCTTGCATTTGCTTGTATTTGTACTAGCAACTAGTGCAGCTCCTTATCAGGGAGCCTTGCATTTGCTTGTATTTGTGCCAGCCACCAGCACAGCTCCTTTTTAAGGAGACTTGCATTTGCTTGTATTTGTACTAGCCACCAGAGCAGCTCCTTTTTAGGGACCTTTGCATTTGTTTGTATTGGTACTAGCCACCAGTGCAGCTCCTTTCTAAGAAGCATTGCATTTGCTTGTATTTGCATCAGCCACCAGCGCAGCTCCTTTCTAGGGAGCATTGCATTTGCTTGTATTTGTACTAGCCACCAGTGCAGCTCCTTTTTAGGGAACATTGCATTTGCTTGTATTTGTACTAGCCACCAGTGCAGCTCCTTTTTAGGGAGACTTGCATTTGCTTGTCTTTGTACCAGCCACCAGCGCAGCTCCTTTTTAGGGAGACTTACATTTGCTTGTATTTGTACTAGCCACCAGTGCAGCTCCTTTTTAAGGAGCCTTTCATTTGCTTGTCTTTGTACCAGCCATCAGTGCAGCTTCTTTTTAGGGAGCCTTGCATTTGCTTGTATTTATACCAGCCACCAATGCAGCTCCTTTTTAGAGAGAATTGCATTTGCTTGTATTGTACTAGCCACCACTGCAGCTCCTTTTCAGGGAACTTTGTATTTGCTTGTATTTGTACCAGCCACCAATGCAGCTCCTTTTTAGGGAGACTTGCATTTGCTTGTATTTGTACTAGCCACCAATGCAGCACCCTTTTAGGGAGCCTTGCATTTGCTTGTATTTGTACTAGCAACCAGTGCAGCTCTTTTTCAGGGATCCTTGCATTTGCTTGTATTTGTACCAGCCACCAGTGCAACTCCTTTTTAGGGAGACTTGCATTTGCTTTTATTTGTACCAGCCACCAGTGCAGCTTCCTTGTATGGAGCCTTGCATTTGCTTGTATTTGTACTAGCCACCAGTGCAGCTCCTTTTCAGGGAGCCTTGCATTTGCCTGTATTTGTACCAGCCACCAGTGCATGTCCTTTCTAGGAAGCCTTGCATTTGTACTAGCCACCAGTGCAGCTCCTTTTTATGGAGAATTTCATTTGCTTGTATTTGTACCAGCCACCAGTGCAGCTTCTTTTTAGGGAGAGTTGTATTTGTACCAGCCACCAGTGCATCTCCTTTCTAGGGAGCCTTGCATTTACTTGTATTTGTACTAGCCACCAGTGCAGCTCCTTTTTAGGAAACCTTGCATTTGTTTGTATTTGTGCCAGCCACTAGTGCAGCTCCTTTTTAGGGAGCCTTGTATTTGCTTGTATTTTTACTAGCCACCATTGCAGAGCCTTTTTTACAAGTCAAGGACTAAAATCTGGCAGATCCTGGTTCCACATGTCTTTTAGAAGCCATTGAGTTTTTCTCAAGTGTAACCTTGTGAGAAGAATCATGGAAATCATAGATACTGTGAATCCCTGAATCCTGAGATACTCTCTGGCTGAAGTCTGAGCCTAAGTTGAGAGGCTCAAGAAAGATTCTAGATAAAAGTCTACTTTCTGCTGCTTAAAATAATAAAAAAAAAAACATTTATCTGAAGGGCACCTATAAGACAACCCAGAAAGACAGTTCTGTGTAATGGGGTCAAGGATGGTTTCTGAATATTTATTTGTAATCCCAGAATGGTCAGGAGAGATAAAACTCATATGAATGACTCTTGATATCTAGGCAAAGACTCTGCAAAGATAAATAAGTCATCTAACTAAGGAGGAATGAATGACATGTAAATACCCTTGGAGCAGTGGATAACATAAAGGGCAATACAGAGAAATGATACTGATAATGTGATCTAGACAAAGGAAATCTGAGACATTTCCTGAATTATCTAGCTATGGAAATGTGAAAGTGAGCATCTTTAGATCCAATGTTACCATAATGCTTCCTTGGGGTATATGAGGTAACAGTCTGTTAAGGGTCAACATCCTGAATTTTGGAACATTCACATCCAGATTCAGGAAGGAAAGATCTAGAATGGGTCTCCAAGAAAACTCTTTTTTCGTACCCAAAACATTCTGGAATAGAAACATTGGCACATTAGATTTAATAGCACTGCTTCTATGCTCCTAGGGTGAAAGTGTTGAAGAATCTGAGGACACATTTTTATTTTTATTTGGTTCAGAAGGTGGAGAGGAACTCCCTGAAAGGAGATATTTGTATCCAGTACCAACTGTATCTGTTCTGAATTACCTTTAACACCATGTGTCTGTCACGATCTGTTGCTAAAGCAATGTGTACTGAGTCAGTTGTTGGGACATGATGGAGAGGATAGGGTGGAGGAAAAAATGCTGGCATAATTGTTCTGAAAATGTAGGCAGTCATTTTTTAGGAAAGTATCCTTGTTACTTATTGTTCCCTTCTTGCCATCTCTTTTTGCTTCCCTGTTTGGATTGAGAAGGAAGGGATTGTTTGTTTTGTTTTGTTTCTTAGACTTGAAGGATGATCTGGGAGATTTGTAATGGGGGATAAAAAGTATTGGAAACTTCCTGAATGAATTTGCCTCCCTTGTCATTTTTTTTGAGGACTTGAGCAGAATATATGCTAAATAAAGTATCATTATCTAAGTCAGAATTCAAAATGTCAGGTTTTACCTCATCAGAAAACTTTTGATTACATACCCAAGCATACCTTCTCAAAACAGCAACAAAAGCAGAGGCCGTAGACCCAATATCTCCACAGCCATGCACACTCTTTAAGGCATGTTTAGATATTTGAGAAATATTGGAAACAGTAAAATTTAGAAAGGCACTATCATCAGGGGGAAGAGTGGTAGTCAGATTTCTCAAACTAGCTATACGAAAAAATATAATCTTCCACATATATGCCTGATAGTTAAGAATTCTGCACACCAAAGTGGAAGAAAAATAATTCTCTTGCCATACCTATCCAAATTCTTCCCCTCTTTGTCCACAGGGGAAGGACTGCATGGTACCAGGAGCCTGATCCCGGCTGGAGAAGATGCAAAGATCACTGAATGATCAGAACTAAGATTAGAAAACAAATACTTGTTAGTTTGAGAAACTTTGTAAAGCCTATCTGTTTTTTGGGGGAACTGAATTTTATGAATCAGGGTTGTCACAGACAGCATTAAATACATATTTCAAGGCTTGCACTACAGGAGGAACAGGCATTGAATAAGGCATATCCACTTGTAACATATCATAATATGTCCTCATTTCAGGGGAGCACCCATTTATTCCAATACAAATCATCCTGGCTATAACATGAAAAAAAGAAAATTCCTCCAAATTATGTTGTGAGGACCAGGTTTCCTCAGCATCTGAGATTTCCAGGAGGCAAAGCCTTGTCTCTGTCTATGTAAGAGTAATATGAAATATTTTCCTCATGAATGTTTCTATTGACTTGATTTAAAGGTACTTTATTCTGTGTGCCAGGATTAACTGATCTCTTGACTAAAGTAAGAAAATTATCTTTTCTGATATACACAATGTCTTCTGTATATGTATCCATAATGATCAACAAGGATAAGAAACACCTGCCCCATGTAGAGGTCTCTACCCTGGCCACATACAGCTGCATCCCCTATTATGTTTCCATGCACCAGTAAAGATTGCTCTCCCATGCTCAGTTCGGACACTGGAACAGCTGAAGAGAACATGTCTGACCCCTAGTTCATGGTGACTAAAAGGACTAGACAAGAGGAAGCCAGAGAGGTAACTGAGTGAACTGAGGAATGACTGTTGGACCCTACAGAGTCAACTGTTATGGCTCTTTGGTAAGTTTTTTTTTCTTTCTTGGAATTACAGATGTTGGACCAGCAGGAGTGGGGAGTAACCATGCTGTGACCAAAAAAGGATGCTTTAGATGCAGTAAGAAAATTTGGAACTTGTCAGTTAGAAAGTAATTGATCAAATAATTTCCACAAATAGCACACTTACTTTCACATACATACATAGCCCCAAAACAACTGTAATGCATAACAGGCACACTACTTTCCTGTCAAAAACCCTTCAAAGTATATTTAGTCAGACAGGAAAAAAATGTCAGGTAAACTGTAACAGTGTGAAGAGAAACACTGCATAACATGTAGTATCTACTGCCAAAGTAAAACACTTCCCTACACAAAAATTTTGTTTAAATAACAAAAAAATAATGTAAGTGGCACATTTAGTCACAGGATATGACCCAAATTAGCCAAAGCTTAAAACAGCGGTCCCCAATAGGAAGCTTCAGATATTAGAGAAATACAGAAATACAATGGTTCTTAAAGAGACAGAACAGCTAAAATGAAATAAAAGTAAACAACACACTTTTTTACCTAATATCTCTCTCTCTACACATGTGTGTGTGTATATATATGTATATATATATATATATATATATATATATATATATATATATATATATACACACACACACACACACATATACATATACATGTGTGTATGTATATATATATATATATATATATATATATATATATATATATATATATAATTTCTTTATGGAAGGGTTCCACAAAAGGATTTATCTGCCAGAAAGGAGGTGAAGTGTTGAATGCTGCTCTTGTGAAGCCCATGATCTGCTTCTTCATGAGGCAACAAGACAGTACTCAAAATGTTTCATTATGACTGCTGATTTTCCTCAGCATTGTCCAATAAACACTTAGAATGGAAGTATGGGAGACAGCGAGAGCTTTTGGAAGCTGGCTGGTTGTTGTGTCTTTGGCAGGACACAATCCCTATAGCCTAAAGGCTAATTCAACAGTGGGAATGATGAACATCACTCTTTGTAGTTGTGACTAGGTCCTAAACAGAGTAAATATTCATTGTATATGGTATCTGTCTCCTGTAGTCACATTTACTCCTCATAGCTGACATAAAAAATAATCTTTTCAGTCAAAAGTAAAAGGGTATAGGAAGTTTCTCCAATGGAGATACTTATCTTTCCACTCACAATAGTAACTTGCACAGGCTATATGATTGACCAGCCAAAGTACAAAAAAGGAAGTCACATTCTCCAGGCTGGCACCAAGAAAGTTGTGAGGATTTTCATGTTCAAATGTTCCTTATTTACCCCTTAACATTCTTAAGTTTGGGTCATAAATCACAAATTCTGCTCAGGAGAAAGCTGCCAAAATGTTGGTATGCTGAACAGAATGACAGTATCCTTAGCAGGATACTTCTCATATGTAAGCAATACTGCAACAGTGATCAGTGAAGGACCTCAATCTGTCAGAAAAATTCTACCAACGTCTAGAAAGTGACTCATCAGATGGCACAAAAAAACTTTATCAGGTTACAACACAAATATAGAAATATAAATAAGATAGTCATGAGATACCATTCATAAGGGATGCCAGCAACAATCTGCAGGACATCAAAGACAGTTTTTTTTATTTAACATTTGTTTACCAGAAAAGTCTGACTTTGAATGAAGCCAATTTTCAATGAAGGCTCAGAAAGAAATGCTCCAGACGCATGTCTTTGAAACATAGAAGGAAACCAGAGCACCTGGAAGAAACGCACACAACCACAGGGAGGACATGCAGAATCGACACAGAAGGCACTCCAGCTGAGAATCGAACTGGAGAACCTCCTGCTGTGAGATGACAATGCTACTGCTGGACCACTGGGCCATCCAGTTAGAAGAAGTAATTCCAGCAGCTTCTGAATGAAGAAAATCCCACAGAAGCTGTATTGCCCAATACACAGCCTACAATAAATAATGAAGAAAAACACAACCTAGAAGAATTAAGTACAGCAGTAAGGAAAATGAAGGCAGAGAAAGCAGAAGGTTCAGATGAGGTTACAGCAGATATGATCAAGATGTTGTGCATGTTATAGGAGAAATGGATCCTGAGGGTACTCATTGCAGTATGGGAAACACGTGTTTCACAAATAACTAGAGAATAAGCATTCCAGTGTCATTGTACACGAACAAAGGAGACTCCCACAACTGTGGACATTATACAGGCATCACACATGTCACACTGCACGGAAGTGCTGCAGATTGTACACGAACAAAGGAGACCCCCACAACTGTGGGCATTATACAGGCATCACACATGTCACACTGCACGAAAGTGCTGCAGATTGTACACGATTGTACACGCACAAAGGAGACCCCCACAACAGTGGGCATTATACAGGCATCACACGTCACATTGCATGAAAGTGCTGCAGATTGTACATGAACAAAGGAGACCCCCACAACAGTGGGCATTATACAGGCATCACACATGTCACATTGCATGAAAGTGCTGCAGATTGTACATGAACAAAGGAGACCCCCACAACGGTGGGCATTATACAGGCATCACACATGTCACACTGCACAGAAGTGCTGCAGATTGTACACGAACAAAGGAGATCACCCACAACTGTGGGCATTATACAGGCATCACACATGTCACACTGCATGAAAGTGCTGCAAATTGTACATGAACAAAGGAGACCCCCACAACTGTGGGCATTATACAGGCATCACACATGTCACACTGCACGGAAGTGCTGCAGATTATACACGAACAAAGGAGACCCCCACAACTGTGGGCATTATACAGGCATCACACATGTCACACTGCACAGAAGTGCTGCAGATTGTACGAGAACAAAGGAGACATTCACAACTGTGGGGATTATACAAGCATCACACATGTCACACTGCACGAAAGTGCTGAAGAGGATGACTGATAAATGAATATACAGAATTGTAGGGAGCAAGAAGGGAGATAAGTAATTCAGATTCAATAAGGATTCAGCACAACTGAGCTGATGTTTTCAGTTAGACAAACAGTGAAGAAGAAGAAGAAGAAGAAGCTGGAGATAAGGAAAGATCCAACTGTGCATTCCTGAACTTGGAGGAAACATACAACAAGGTTCCATGAAAGCTACTTTTGGCAGTCCTGTGATGGTTGGTTCAAAGTCCCAGACACAGTAGTAGAGTTAGTATAAGTACACCCACTGTTTAGACTCAAAGAGGGGTGGCCAGTGGAAGTGAATGTGCATGAGGATATATCTCTGAGCCTACTGCAATTCATTCTGCTGATGCAGTACATTAACAAACAAACCGGAGGGGAAACATAAACAAAGCTGGTGTATGCAGACAACATTGCACTAGAAGCAGACTCTGAACATGAATTTCATCAAATGATAGGGGATGGGGATGAAAAGCTGAAGTCACATGGAATGAAACTGAGTACAGACAAACCACATGTCATGGCAGCAAATATGAGAAATTAGAAAAGTTTGAAAAGTGAGAAAGAAGGGAAATAGTGGAACAGGTTAACAGAGTATGTGGGTGGGATGGTTGAGGGGAAGGGAGGTCTGAATGAGGAGGTTAAACCTAGAATCAGAGGTGCTGCAGTCTACTGACACAAAGTGACAAGGGTTGTGTGTGACAGAGGAGTGCCAAAGGAGCTGAGAAGTAACATGCACAAAACAGGGGTTTGACCAGTACTACTGCATGGTACAGAAATCTAGGCAGTGAATGCAGAGCAGATAAGGAAGCTTGAGATGATGAAGATGAAGAGTTTGAGATAGGTGGTAGGCTGTACACTGTGGCACAGATGAAGAAATAATGACATCAGAACAAAAGCCAAAGCAGCCCCAACAGCAGATATGGTCAAGCACAACAGATTATGGCAGTTTATTCACATGTGTAGAAAAGTAGACAATGATCTGGTGAAGAATATTTGGGAAAGATAGGAAAAAGGCAAGAAAAATGAGGATGTCCAGCAAAGAGATGAATGGATTGCATGAGACAAGATCCGTGATGGTTAGGCATGGTGGTCAAAGATGGTAAAAGAATGTTACTGACTCAAGAGAGGTTGCAATAATTGATGTAACACCCTGACCCCATGTAGAACATTTCTGAAGAAGGGGACTGATGGCAATGATGATGATGATGGTGATGAAGAAGAATGTAATTATGCTTGTTACATATAGGAACAAAATAGCAAGAGCACCGCATAAAGCAGATAGTGAATGAATGAATAAATAAATAAATAAATAAATAAATATATATGTATATATATATGGATCTACTTCATATAATCAAATTACTAAAGCATCAAACCTTTTAAGTCGAGACAAAATTATCGGAAGCTTATATGAGTGAAACTACATAATATCTAAAGGTGAAAAATGTTGAAGCACCTTTTGCACGTGTCAGAAAGCACTTTTACGAATGCAGATCAAGCTGCATTCATAAAAGCAGATTCTACACTTAAACTGACAAAAAAAAAATGTACTGTTAACAACAATTTTGCAGAGGAGCAAGCACCCCCACACCCTTGCTAATTAATTATATCAACTCCGAGATCGCACTACACTGAGGAAAGGAGTAAATTTCCTGATCCTCGCTGTACCGCAATCTCCATTCCATTTGTTTTCTTTGTTCAATGTAAGTGTAGAATCTGTTCCTATGAATGCAGCACAATCTGCATTCATAAGAGTGCTTTCTGATGTGCAAAAGGTGCTTTGACATTTCAGTTTTCGATATTATGCAGTTTCACTCATATAAGTTTCTGATGATTTCATCTCAAATTTAAAAGGTTTGACATTTTGGTAATTACTAACTCCAAGGTCGCACTACACAGACAAACACATGGAAACACCACCACACACCTACATTCCCCTCGCACACACACACATCACAGTCACAACACACACTTACACACACACTAAAGCCCATAACCTACACACTTAAACATAGATACTTACCTGACCTTCCACCTATCCATTCACAAACTGCAACACCAGAAGCGCTACATCAACATCTCCGAACTTCGGGATTTTGAAATTCGAGCTACTGGTCTTTCGGTATTTAGGGGTTTCAGCTATATGGTCTCCAGATTTTGAAATTCGATATTTCAAAATTTCGAAATTATGTAGTGAACACACACACGCACATATATTTTGTGCACACATTATTCAAGATTGGAAAAACTACTTTGGTTGAATTCTGTGATCTACTTCATAGGATTTTTAAACTGACATGAAGTTAGAAAAAAGGGACTCAGTGGTATATCTGCTGTTCTTTGCTTATGAGGTACTGAAGATATTGCTTTGGTGGCTCTGTAGAGTTTTTCTGTTAATGTTTCATATCATGTTTCATGCATGGCTGATAATAGTTTAAGTTGTAGGAATGAGCAATTGCATTGCTTTTTTCATTGCATGTATGTAAAAAGTATGTTTAAACTTTCTTTCCAATAAAAGTGTTGAGATAAAAAATGACAGTATATTGTACACATCATTTTCATTTCATGTATAAATATTTTATACAACAGAAACTGTGAAGGTGCAAAGGAGGTGGAGTAGTAAAACCTGTAAAGAAACACCTTGATGCCACATGATAAGGTGTATATAGAGACACAGAATAACAGTCAGTGCCCTAAAAGTAACACTGAAGTGGGATGGGACCACAATTAGTGCTTCAGCATGTATTCAAAGCATGTTCAGCAACCCTTGTTCTACAACAATAGAAAAAGGTACAAAGAGCCCATTCATTATTTAGAAATTAAAAACAGTTAAATTGACTGGTTAATAGACCTTTTATAGGCATGACTAAGGAGAAAAGGTAAATACAGCATATAGATGTGAGTAATTTAGTGCAGACAGTCATCCAGCATATTTTCTGAGGTGGAGGGAACTCAAAGTATTCAGAGAAAACCCAAGTAGAAATAAAAAGAACATGCAAACTCCACACAGACTGTGATGGGGAGTCACAAATGAACCCCAGATTCTTGAGCTGTGACGTACCTATCCTGTTCTCTGAAACAGTTCAGTTATTCTAGAATGCTAATAATTGTATTTTTCCATTGCACAGCATTCATGTTAATGTTTGAATGGCCTTTATATTTTCCATTCAACTATAATGTTGTTGAGGATGACAGTAGCAGCAAACAGAGCAGGACAGACCAGAATTCTCTATCTCCAGCAGCAGGCCTTCAACCCCTCCTTATCCTGTGAGCCCCTGGGTATTCCCAAGAAAGCTGAGAAACAGTTTCTCTAGACTGTCCTGGATCTACCCAAAAACTTTATATCAGGAGGTCATACCTATTATAACTTTTGTAGGGGATGCCCAAAGGAAATTCTTACCAGGTGCCCAAAACACCCCAGCTTGCTTCTATCAACCCTTTAGAGCAGGATCTGTACTCTAAGATCCTTTTTGCATTTCTAACTTTTAATTTTACTTGCTAACCAGGTAAGAGAAATGGTCCTTCTCAGACCCTTTTTCAACCATTATCCAGACCACAAGGACACTAGCAAATGCAACGTAAATATTTGGACAAATCACTGTAGGTAATCAACTAGTATATTTTTTTGGAATGTGGAAAGAAAAATATAATTGTGCAACTAAAACTTACCATAACAGTAGATATTCTAATGGATCACTGCTGCAGTAGCCTAAGCTAAATGGGTTACATCCTGCCCAGGATAATATTTATTTATTTATTATTCATTTATTTGCTTTTGTTTACTGGGAAAGTCCAAATGGGAACTGAAAGCCCATCTTCAGTGGAGGGCCATGGAGAAAAGCTCCAAAACAAGGACAGAAATACATTTTTGACAATTCTAAAGAAAAACGGTCAATAAATATTATTTACAAGGTATTTCAAAGCAACTGGTCAACAAAAAAGAAGTTATGTTCTTACCATAACGTTCCATCTGTGTTGTTGATTTTCATTCATTCATTACTGATGCGTGTCGGTTCTGTCCTCAGAACCGAGTCGGAAGTTAAAACAAACTTGCGCCAGCCAAAAAAACTCTCGAGCTAAGCTTTACCCATAGTGCCCCTTTCTACATTGTCTGAGATTGAGTTTGCCCGTAAGGAAGAAAGAAAGAAAGCAGAGGCTTTATCTGAGCAACTTCCCTATCATCGGCTAGGACCATATCCGAACCTCCAGGAGTCTTTCGGAGGAGGATGGTGGGGGGGTTGTAATGAATGAATGAAGATCAACAACACAGATGGAACATTATGGTAAGAATATAACTTATTTTCAACAACAGGTGCAAACATGACTCTGTCATTGTACATGTGGGTGTGAATGATCTGAGAAGTACCTCCCTGGAACACATGAAAAGAGACATGGAGGAGCTCTCGGATTATGTAGCCCAGGCAGGTATGACCCTTGCCCTGAGCAGCATCCTACCATCACCCAGAATGATACCACAGTACAAGCAGAAAATGATTGATTTCAACACTTGGCTAAGTTTCTGGTGTCATTCTAAGGGGATCCAGTATCTGTCTGCCTGGGATGACATGACTGACAGACCTCGATGCTTAGCCAGAGATGGCCTGCATTTATCACACCTGAGCTTCCGGATACTGTCCAAGGTTCTTCACAGCCCTATAGTGCCTTTTTTATGTGGTGTTCCAAAGACCAAATTACCACTGTAACAGCTACAAACAAATGCAATCTGAGGGTCATTGCTGCTCAATGCTAGAAGTCTAAATTTCAAAATGCACTCACTAGAAGCACTCCTTAAAATGGAGAACATTGACGTTTGTGCTGTAACAGAGACCTGGTTCAAGGCAGCACTACCAGAATATAACTCCTTCCACACCTTTCGGCCCCAGAACTTGGACCGAAGCTCCAAAGGCAGTGGTGTCTCTATATTCATAAAGGATGCACACACCTCCAGATTGGTAGCCCAACATAATGCATCAGAGATACTTCAGGTGCAGCTAACATTGGGTAAGACAGCGATTCAGGTCGTAGCCTGCTATAGGTCCCTAATCATGGCCCAAGACTCACACTCCACGTTCCTAAGCCCCCTGGAGAATATTAGGGTCCAACCTAACACTCTCTTACTAGGCAACTTCAACTACCCTCCATTAACTGGGAAAACTACTCATGTACCAATACACTTGCCCAACATTTTCTGGAGTTCATTAATTCCAATGCCCTGGACCAGCTCATTCTTACCCCCACTAGAGGTAGCAACATCCTTGACCTGGTCATTACTAACATGAGTGACCATTACTCTACACCAGTAGTCAGCTCCTCCCTGGTTAGATCTGACCACAAACTAATCACCTTGGAAATCCACATCCCCCTCACCACAAAGGTAACCACCATGAAAAACTTCTCCAAAGCTAACTTTGGGCTCCTAAAAGCAGAGGTGGCTAACTTCACGGCACCCATGCAAATGGAGAATAGTTGTATGACTGCCAAATCATACACCAATACACTGTACAAACACGTACACAAATGCATGGATCTCGCCATACCCAGTAGAACCAAGATGCTCTCCTCCAAAAAAAAGGAAGCCAATCTGGTGTTCCCCTGCCATAAAAAAACTCTACAACAGAACAAGGAAACTGATGCAGAATAAGGTGAAGTCCCAAGACTGGAAAAACTCCCTTATCAGCCTCAAAAAAAGTTGAGATCCCTCATCAAATCCTCTAAAGCGAGCTATGAAAACATAATTGCAGCAGATAGTAAAGACAACCATAACGCCTTCTATAGTTATGTAAAGAATCTCCACGGCAATACCCAGATTTGCTCTGAGCTACTGCACAATGGTACCTCCTATACCAAGCCAACAGATACTGCCAGTATACTGGTGACAGATTCAGTACCAAATTTACCTCTCCCCCCCCCAAAGGGCCAATCACAATAGCAGTAGATTGCCAGGCACACAGTATTACTGCTGCACAGGTTAAAACAGCACTGTCCAAGGCCAAGAATACAGCTTCTATGGGACCTGACTATATCCCTGCCTGTGTTCTACATGAACTAGAGAGTGAACTGGCACCTCACCTGTGTGGCCTGTTCAATCACAGCCTCACCTCAGGCTTTGTCCCTACTGAATGGCTCACTGCTACAGTCATCCCTCTCCACAAAGGAGGAGCGATTACAGACCCCGGGAACTATCGCCCCATTAACCTGACGAGCCTGATATGCAAGGCTATGGATCTGGATATGGCTATGCATCATCATGGACCAAGGATATAGGGAATCTCCAAATCATCATGGACCAAGGATATAGGGAATCTCCAAATTCTGGATCCCACACAGTTTGGTTTTGTGAAGGGTAGACCATGCCTGCTCAACAAGGTCGACTTCTTTGAGTCAGCCACCAGAGCTGTGGATGAAGGCAAGGTGGTTCATACAGCCTACCTTGATCTGGCCAAGGCTTTTGATACCATTCCCCACTCAGGAATCATAGAAAAACTCACTAAGCTAGGCATCAACCCCTATATCACTAGGTGGGTTGCAAACTGCCTCACAGATAGAACACACAGTGTGAAAGTAGCTGACTTCAAGTCAGACTGCTGACTAGTCACAAGTGGAGTCCCGCAGGGTTCGGTCCTGGGTCCTCTCCTGTTTGGTATCTACTTCTCTGAAGTCCAGGCCAACACAAAGGGACTCTGGCTGATGAAGTTCACAGACGATTGCAAGTTGGGAGCTATTATTAACTCCCCAAGTGATGTTGACATCCTGCAGAATGGCCTCACTGAGACCAAAGACTGGTGTCAGAACCATGACCTTAAGCTCAATGCCAAAAAATGTGTCATCATCCCCTTTGGGAAAAACACTGTTCCCATGAATTACTACACTGATGGTAGTCCACTGAACACAGAAGGTGTTATAAGAGATCTGGAAACACAGGTTGACAACAACTGCTCTTTTGATCGTCACATTGCCACTGTGGTCAGAAAGTCCTTCTATGCGGCACATCTCATTACTAAGGGTTTTACATCCAGCAAGAAAGAGATTGTCTCCCTCTACCCTTCCTTCATTAGGCCAGTCATCGTGTACAATGCCCCATTCGGCATGTACCTCACTAGACACCTGCAACAACTGGAGAGGCTGCAGAAGTACCTCACAAAGAGGATCCTAGGCCTTAAACACTTGTCCTATATGGACAGACTAAAAAAACTCCAACTATTCTCTGTCTCATGTCGCCTACTTAGAGGCGATCTCTGCTTGACTTACAGTGCCATGTCTGACCCAACTCTGTTAGAAATGCTACATCTAAAGAAATCCCAATCCCTCCACACCACACGCTCTAGAGACCTCAACCTCATTACCACAAATAACAGAACATGCTGGAGGGACAGGTTCATAACCCAGAGACTGCCCGTGCTATGGAATAAACTTCCTATACATGTTAAGCAGAGCACCTCGCTGACCCTCTTCAAGAGAAATCTTGATGAGTGGATGGGAAACAGAAAATTCAACCCAGGGATAACTCCAGTGGCTCTACTCAACAGAGGCACTGGGAAGTAAGGTCAGGAGGCACTATGCTACAGAAATCCTATGGCTAGGCTTGTAAAGACCCCAGGGCCATTAGCCTAGTACACACCTATGAACCTAAGAACCTATGTTGTTAATCTTCATTCATTCCTTATTGATAAGACAGAGTCCCTAGCTACTTTCTTTCCTGGGAGGCCCTATGGAAGAATATTCCTGAGTACTGTTGAACCAAAGGAAGCTCTCCCCCTGAAGACCATATCCAACTTGTCATGTGTGATAAAGGTATGAGGAGTGGCACATGCTGCTGCACAAATGTCATCCATAGAAGCCCTTGCATGGAAGGCAACAGACATTGCAAATGATCTGGTTGAATGCACTTTGACCTTAGATGGTAGAGAAGCTTTGTTCCATTGATAAATAAAGCAAATACAATCTCTCAACCATTTAGATAAAGTAACTTTGTTCCATATTTTGGTCCTGAGAATTATACAAATAATTGGCCACATTTTCGCAGTGATTTAGATCTGTCAAGATAAAACCGCAATTGTCTATGCACGTCAAGCAAATGTAGTGAATATTCTCCTTTGTTAGAAAAATTTAGAAAGAAGACTGGTAGAGCAATCATTTGATTGATAGTCAAGTCAGAAACAACTTTGGGTAAAAAAGAGGGATTAGTCTGGAGTAATACTCGGTTCTTATGGAACACTATGTAAGGATGTTTTGGTTGTTAGCCCAGAGTGATACTCTATCCTTATGGAACACTATGTAAGGATGTTTTGGTTGTTAGTCCGGAGTGATACTCGGTCTTCATGGAACACCATGTAAGGATGTTTTGGTTGTTAGTCCGGAGTGATACTCCGTCCTTATGGAACACTGTGTAAGGATGTTTTGGTTGTTAGTCCGGAGTGATACTCCGTCCTTATGGAACACTATGTAAGGATGTTTTGGTTGTTAGTTCGGAGTGATACTCCGTCCTTATGGAACATTATGTAAGGATGTTTTGGTTGTTAGTCCGGAGTGATACTCCATCCTTATGGAACACTATGTAAGGATGTTTTGGTTGTTAGTCCGGAGTGATACTCCGTCCTTATGGAACACTATGTAAGGATGTTTTGGTTGTTAGTCCGGAGTGATACTCTGTCCTTATAGAACACTATGTAAGGATGTTTTATGCACAAGGCTTGCAGTTCAGAAATTCATCTTGCTGAGGTAATGGCCACCAAGAATAAAGTTTTCCAGGATAAGAATTTCAAATTGCAATTGGCAGCAGGATCAAAAGGGGGATGAGTCAAGGATTGTAGAACTAATTTCAAACTCCAGGGCTCGCTCATCTGTTTGAAGTGGGGCCTAATGTGTGTAACACCTTTCAAAAAGGTTTTACAGAGATGGTTTGAAATCAAGGAAAAGTCCTTGAAATCATTATGGAAGTTGGAGATTGCAGCCAAATGTACTCATATAGTTGAAGCTGCTGCTCCTGAATGAAGGAGATTAGATAAATAATCTAGTATCATAGAAAGCAGTACCAAAAAGGGGTTTATTCCCTTTTTTCGAGACCAGATTATGAATCTTTTCCACCTGCTAAGATAAATTTTCCTGGTATATGATTATGGGAAGCCAGAAGAATGTGGCAAACAGGGGAGGATAGATTGCTTTGCCTGCCAGTTACTGTCAGTGGAGGAACCAAGCTGTCAGCTTGAGGCTTGATATATTCTGATGTATCAACCCCTGTGAGTGCGATGGCAATTCCAGAGTTGGATCCAGAATCCATGGTTAATGTAGCAGGTGAGGCCAAAGAAAGGGAAACCAAATTTCTCGGGGCCAGTAGGGTGCAATGAGGATTACTCTGCTTTTCAACCGAAGAGCCTTCTTCAAGAATTGCAAGATCATAGGAAGGAGAGGGTAAGCATAAAGAGTCCCGTGGGCCAATCATGTACAAAAGCATCCCTTGGGGACTCCCCCTGCAGAGGAATTAAGGCAAAGTAGCTGCTGAATTTGTGACTTGCTGGGGATGCAAACAGATCACAGCAAGGCTGGCCCCAGCGATTGAAGATCTTCGCTGCTATGACAGGATTGAGGGACCACTCGTGAGGCAGAAGAATGCATCTGCTCAATTTGTCTGCAATTACGTTGAAATCCCCAGGAATGTGCATTTCTATCAGAAAGCGGTTGGAAGCTATCACCCATTGCCAAATTCACATGGCCTCTCGACACAACTGGTAGAATTTGGTTCCCCCTTGTTTGTTGATATACCAAACTACTGAAATGTTGTCGGACTGGATGGCAATTGCTCCTGAAGGGAGAACAGGTTGAAATGCTTGCAACACTAGAAGCACTGCCCTCAGTTCTAGAACACTGATATGCAGGTTGACCTTCATGGGTGACCAAGTGTCTTAGATTGTCTTTCCCTGGAAATGCCCCCCCCCACCTGATCAGGGAGGTGTCCACGGTCACTATGGCTCTGGGCTGAGAAGGCGAGAAAGGGCGACTCCATAGGTACTCTTCTGGCTTCATCCACCAAATTAAATCTTGTTTGCACCAACTTGTTATCCTGATCTGAAAGGACATAGGATGAGTCAAAGGGGACCACTGAAATAAAGTTGAGAAAAGCCTCTAACTGGAAAACCCTAGGCCCAGATGCATTACCTAACTTTTGGCTTAAAGTATTAACTGCTTTGCACGATGATTTAGCCATGAGTAAGAACTATTTATATATACACCCCGAACACAAACCACACCGGTTAACAACAGGAAAAACAATGCTCTTACTTAAGAGTGAACCTGCAAGCTACCCTAAAAATTATAGACCAATAATTTGTCTTCTGACAACATACAAACTATACACAGGAATTGACGCTGACAGAGTTTATAGTCATTTAGAAGAAAACTCAATTATGGCAGTAGAACAAAAGGGCAATAAAAGAAAGTCATATGGACCAAAGGACCATTTGTTGTTAAACAAAGTTATAGTGGAGAATTGTAAGAAGGGGAAGAACCTAAGTATGGCATGGATTGACTACAAAAAAGCATTTGATAGTATCCCACATTCATGGATAAAAAAGTGCTTAAAATGTATAAGATACACCTTACACTGATTGATTACATTACAGTAACCATGAAACAGTGGCAGACCACTTTGCAATTAAGCCATGATAAATGACAGATTATTATCCCAGGGTTAAAAATTCAAAGGGGGATATTCCAGGGTGAGTCTCTTTCACCCTTGTTATTCTGCCTTACCATTAACCCATTAAGCTGCTTACTTAACAGCCTAGGCCATGGCTACAATTTGGCTTCTAGAAAACAACAAAGTCTAATGACTTCTCATATTCTCTTTGTTGATGATTTAAAATTGCATAGCTCATCAGGTGAGGAACTGAAAGCACAGCTGCAGTTTGTCAAAACTTTTTCAGATGATATCGGAATGTCATTTGGTCTTGATAAATGTGCAAAAGCAACCTTTAAAAAAGGAAAATTGCAGCATCAGGAAACCATCAATTTGGGACAAGAATGTGATATAAAAGAGCTTGAGCAAGAGGGGGTGTATAAATACTTGGGAACTGATGAAGGATCAGAAATAAAACATGAACAAATGTTAATAAGGCTTAGTAAGGAGTACTTTAGAAGACTTAAATTAATCCTGAAAACAGCATTGACATCTAAGAACAAGATTCAAGCTATAAATCAATTTGTTCTTCCTGTCCTAACTTATAGTTTTGGAGTGACTGAGTGGCCCCAAAAAGTGTTGGATCGATTGGATATCAAAACAAGAAGGATGCTTCATGCTCACCAAATGATTTATAAAAAATCAGTGTATACCAAGATTATATATTCCCCATTCTGAAGGAGGGATGGGTCTCCTTGAAATTGATTACATGTATAGATCTGCTATCGTGGGACTCCACACATATCTATTGACCTCACAAGATCCAAATGTGGTGAAAGTTTTGAAACATGAGGAGAATAAATCTAAGATGACATCTCTGCTTAATTTAGCAGAAGCATATCGAAGTCAAGCAGGAATGGAAATCAAACTAGAAGTAGATAAAAAACAGGCAGGAATTGAATGTGCTAAAAAACAAAAGAAAGAATATAAGATGAAGGATCAGATGAGAAGGCAAGAAATGTGGAAAAAACATAAAAAGAAGTTATGTCTTACCATAACATTCCATCTCTATTGTTGATCCTCGTTCAGTCATTACGTATGAATATCGGTTCTGACCTCGGAACCGGAACCGAGCCGGCCATCTTCCAAGCTTGCGTCAGCTACAAACTCTCAAGCTAAACTCTTACCCATAATTCCCCTCTCCTTGTTACCTCAGATTGAGTTTGCAAGTCAAAAGAAGGTAGAGGCTACCTCTGGTCAAATGACCTAAGAGAACCGTATGGTGAGATTCACTAGAAGCCACAGGAGGGGGAAGGAGGGAGGGTCATAATGACTGAACGAGGATCAACAATACAGATGGAACATTATGGCAAGACATAACTTCTTTATCTGATATTGTTAATCCTCGTTCATTCTTTACGCATGGGACAGGGTCCCCAGCTACCTCTATTCCTGGGAGGCTCTCATGGAAGGACATTCCTGAGCACCATAGAACCAAAATATGCTCTTCCCCTGGAGGCCAAATCCAATTTGTAATGATTGATGAAGGTATGAGGCGTAGCTCAAGTTGCAGCTGCACAGATGTCATGTAAAGAAGCTCTAGCATGGAAGGCAGCAGAAGTTGCCACCGACCTTGTCGAATGAGCCTTCATGGTAGTAGGCAATGGGATATTACGTTGTGCATAAATGAAGGTCACACAGTCTTTCAACCATCTAGCTAATGTGACCTTAGCAACAGCAGATCCTAATCTAGGTCCATAATAGGCCAAAAATAATTGAGATTTATGAGAGGACCTAGTCCTGTTCAAGTAAAAGCGGATTTGCCTGTGAATATCTAGGGTATGTAGGCAATACTCTCCTCTGTTTGAATGGTTGGGAAAAAAACTGGCAATTCAATGGTTTGATTAATGGACATTTCAGAGATCACTTTTGGCAGAAATGAAGGATTAGTTCTCAAAGACACTCTATCTCTATGAAAAATCAAGTATGGACTCTTGATGCTTAAAGCTTGAAGCTCAGAGATATGTCTGGCAGAAGTAATGGCAACCAAAAACAAGGTTTTCCATGACAAATATTTGAGGTTGCAAGAAGAAGCTGGTTCAAAGGGTGGCATTGTCAGAGCTTGTAGAACTAATGGCAGGTCCCATGGCTGAATAGGTTCTCTAAAAGGGGGCTTCAAATGATTCACACCTTTTATGAAGGTCTTGCATAATTTGTGTGACAAGAGTTGAGTCTTGGACACCCTCATGGAAATTAGATAGTGCAGCCAAATGAACTCTAATGGTAGAGACCAATAGACCCGATTGAAATAGGTCGGCCAGATACTCTAGTATTATCGACACCGGTGCTGAGAAGGGATCTACTTGTTTTTCTTTCAGCCAACAGGTAAATCTTTTCCACTTGCTTAGATAAGTAATTCTAGTGGAAGACTTATGAGAAGCAATGAGAATATCACGTACTGGTAAAGTAAGATCATTCTGCCTGGCAATCAAGGGAATTGGAGGAGCCAAGCTGTGAGCTTCAGGCTGTCCAAGTTGGGAAGAATCATGTTCTGCAGATGTAAGATCAACTCCGGGGTTGGATGGAGAATCCATGGTTGATCTAACAGGTGAGGCCAAATGAAGGGGAACCAAATCTGATGAGGCCAATATGGTGCTATGAGGATTACTTTGCTCTTCAACCGACGTGCTTTCTTCAGAAACAGGGGAATGAGGGAAAAAGGTGGGAATGCATAAAGAAGACCCGAGGGCCAATCATGGACTAGAGCATCCCTGGGTGACTGTCCCAGAGGGGGAATCAGGGAGAAGTAGTTGCTGCATTTGTAGTTGGTCAGGGATGGAAAGAGGTCACAGCAAGGACGGCCCCAGTGGTGGAAGATCTCCTCCGCTATCAAGGGATTCAAGGACCACTCGTGAGGTTGTAGAATGCACCTGCTGAGTTTGTCTGCTATAACGCTGGAACTCCTGGGAATGTGTGTTGCTAGAAGAAAACAGTTGGTAGCCATTGCCCATTGCCATATCCTCATGGCCTCTCTACAAAGGGGGTAGGATTTGGTTCCACCTTGTTTGTTGATGTACCAGACCACCGCCATGTTGTCTGATTAAATAGCAATCATCCCAGATGGCAGCAGGGGATGGAATGCTTGCAACACCAGAAGCACCGCCCTTGGCTCTAGAACATTTATATGCAGTTGGGCCTCCAATTCGGACCAAGTGCCTTGGACTGTCTGTCCCTGACATAGCCCCCCCACCCCATCGGGGAGGTAGCCGTGGTCACTGTAGCCTTGGGTTGCTGGGGGGAGAAAGGGCGAGACCATTGTGATGGGTTGTGGGTCATCTACCAATTTAAATCCTGTTTGCACCTGTGGGTTACTCAAATCTTGGCTGAAAGAGGATGCTGAAAAGGATACCACTGGGTGAGCAGTAGTCATTGTAGAAGCCTCATATGAAACCTGGCCAGGGGGGACAATGGTGATGGAGGCTGCAATGGAAACCAACAGCTGTAGGACAGAGTGAGCTGTGGATTTCTCCCTTGAAAGGATTCGGATCAGTTGTTGCTTTATCCATAGAATTCTGTGCTCTGGAATGGATGCTGTGCAATTCTTTGTATCCAAGATGACCCCTAATGAATTCTGTGAACTGAGATGGGGTGAGATTGAATTTTTGCCAGTTTATGGTTATGCCTAGCCTTTGTGTAGCGAGGAGAGAGTATGCCAGGGCTTCTTCCAATAGATGGAAAACCACAAACAAACAGGAACCAGATCCAAAAAAACATTTTTTGGATCCTGGTTCCTGTTTGTTTGTGGTTTTCCATCTTCTTGTTCTGCTATTTGGTGGTTTTGTACTTCTTCCAATAGATGTCTGGTGGGGGTGGAAATGAGCCAGTCATCTAGTTATGGAAACACCTAGAATCCTTGTAGTCGCAAGTGAGCTGTGATGACTGCCATGCACTTTGTGAACACTCTGGGGGCTGTAGAAAGTCCAAAGGGCAGTACTCTGAACTGGTAGTGACTGGCTCCCACACGGAAGCGCAGAAATCTTCTTGATGGCCTGTCCACTTTTATGTGGTAGTACGCATCTTGAAGATCTATCAAGCACATCCAATCATCTTTTTCCAAAAGCAGAAGGATAGACTGTATTCTGACCATCCGGAATGTCTGTACTCTCACAAACCTGTTCAATACACTGAGATCCAAACTTGGTCTCCAGTCCCCAGTTTTCTTTGGCACCAAAAATAGTCTTGAGTAGAATCCGGATCCTATCTGGTCTGGAGGGACTATTTGGATGACTGTCTTTCTTAGCAGCTTTTCTATCTCTAGTGCTGCTTCTCCCCTTTGACTGGGTGGAACGTCGGGAAGGTTTTTTGAAGGGACAGGACAAAGATCAAAGGGGCTATGATAACCTCCGGTTATAATCCTTTGTACTCAAGAATCGGTGGTGATGGTTAGCCAGCCAGAAGGGTACAAGGAGAAACGACCCCCAACCACCTCCAGAGGAAAGGAGTTGGGCTGCTCTTCAGGAGCGCTGGTAGAACTGGCCAGGAAAAGAAACCCTGGAACCCTGGTTATGTGGACCCCCTCTGCCCCAAATGGAGTGTCTTCCCTGAGTTTCCCCCTCTGCCTCTAGGGGAGAACTCAGCCTGTGTATCATGGAAAGACCCCTGAGATTTCTTGAACCATATCTTCCCACTCTTTTGGTTTTGGAAGAAAGCACGTTGAGGGGAAGAATAATGGACACCTACAGCAGAAAGGGTCTTACTATCCTGTTCACATCTGGCCAGTGTGCTTTTAACTTTGGGTCCAAACAATGAAGAGGCCTCAATGGGAGCGTTAAGAAAGGAAGCCTTAAAGGGTTCCGCGAAACTGCACAAATGCATCCAGGCTTGTCGTCTCAAGACCACAGCTGAACCCGCCGCTCTAGCTGCTCCTTCTGATGTGTGAGATATCAGTCACATGGAGGAGTTAGATATTGACTCAATGGTGGCCAGCTGAGAGGCCACTTTGTCACGGACTTCATCAGACACGGCACCAGCCAAGGTTTCAGACAGCTTGGAAATCAAATCCCTTTCAAGCTTGGTAAAGTGTGCCATATAATTCAGGGACCTGATAGCAAAGGTCGCTGATGCAAAGGTGCACTTCCCTATTCTGTCCAGTGCCCAGGACTCTTTGTTAGGTGGGTGGATAGTCTGGCTTTCTTCTTCCACCAGATCCTGTTTGGTGGGGGCCGCCACCACCAAAGCATCCACAGGAAGACCTTTAGACCAATTGGGATCCATAGCAGGAGGAGACAAAATCTTATCTGGTCTCCAGGGAATAGCCTCGAAGGTGGCAGGGGTCTTCCATGCACACTGTACGATGAGCCAGACAAGTTCATCGGCAGGTGGAGTAACCCAGGAGGTAGTGGGCCGGGCGCGAAAAGTCTGCAGGAACACAGACTTCTCAGAGGTCGAATTAGAGGGCTGCCAGTCACCTCTCTGTTTAAGGATTTTGAGGATATCACCAAAGGATACCTCAGAGGGTGACCGAGGGGATCCTTCCCCCTCATCAAAGTCTGTGTCTTCAGTGAGGGACTCCTCTGCGGAGTCCATGTGCTTCCTCTTAAACAAACTTTTCTGGTGAACTTCCTCAGAGGGAGAAGCTGGGGAAGACAATGGAAAGGGAGTTCCCTGTAGGAATATGTCCTGAGGCCCTTGCGCCAGGTGTCCGCTAGGTGCGACTTGTGAACATAGTGAACCAGAGGAGGGCAGGGGGATAGACATCACAGTATCGCCAGCAGAAGCCAGAACTTTCTCCATCAGTTGGAAGGCTGGTCCCCCTGAAGAGGGGTGAGTGTCCAGGACAGGTGTCAACCCTCCCCTAAATGGCTCAGCCTGCCGACCCAGAGTCCCCGGATGGCTGTGAAACAACAAATTACGCACGTCACAACTGTCATCCTGGGTCATAGCAAAACTCTCCTGCCACGAAGGCAACTGCGGTTCCTTAGTGATATCCATAAAGGGAACCGTAGAGGGAGACAACTGTGCTATATCAGTGGACTTCAAAGGCAATGAAGGAGGAGAATAAGAAGGGGTCTTTGGCGATGGGTGATCACCTCCCAGGGAAGGATAGGTCCTGGGGGGCAGGATACCTCTGGCCAGAAGCACTTGATCCACAAGACGGAACATGTCGTGTTTGGAAAGGCTTCTAGTGGACCTCACGGAGACTGAGGGAGAAACAGGTCTGTCCACAGAAGAAACAAGCTCGGTGCCCACCTCACCAGTCCACACTGAGAACAACGGTGCTGAGAGAGACTGGACTACAGGTGTCTCCACCAAGGAAATCATCGGTGCTGAGGTCACAGTCTGCACTGACAAAAGGATCGGTGCCAAAGTGGTTGCCGGTACCGAAGCTGGAACCGACAAAATTAGTGCCATTAACTGAGGCGTCAGTTCTGAGAAAGATGTCGGACCCGACGTGGTCAAGGTCTGCACCGACTGAACAGTTGGTGCCGGTGTAGTAGTCACAATAGTCTGAACCGAGGAGCCCCTCGGTACCAATATAGTAAAGGCTACAGGAGAAGATGGAGCCGAGATCACTGATGGCGCTGAAGGCCTTGGTGCCAAAGGTCTAGGCACCGAAAGCACTAGGGCCAACTGATTGAGCTCCGAAGCAGAAACTTTAGCCTTCTTATGTCTTGGTTGGTGGGAGTCCCCAGCCGGGGATGAAGGAAAAGACTTGCCCTTAGTAGAATCATCCAAAATTTTCTTATGGGCTCTAGGATGGGTTGAAGCCTCCGACCCAGAAATAGCTTCTGAAAAGAGAGCTTTGAGAAGTCCCTTCCACAACAACTTATTTTTCCTTTCAATCATTGTTCTATTGGAAAATTGTTTACAAATACCACAGGGTGGGTCAACAGATAAGTGGGACACACCCAAGCAATAAACGCACAAAGAGTGTGCATCTGATGTAGGTAATTTGTGTCCACAATCAGAACACCTTTTAAATCCTGGACTACCTTTTTTATTTGCCATGATAGAAAAGGAGACAGAATAAAAGGTACCAGCAATGGTACGAAAGAATACCCGAAGGTAGTGTAGAAAAGGAAGGGATTACCAATGATGGTAAGGGAGAGAATACCTTGCAGTAAAAAGTGGAGAGTAAAGAGAAGAAAACTCAAGAAAATATGGTCGCTAAATGCAATAGGGTAAGAGACAGATTAGAAACTTTTCTGACAGAAAGGTTATATAACAGACTAGTCTGACAACAAATGTCTATACTTAGCTCAAGAGAAGCAGCTTGACACAACTGAATGGCAATGCGGCAAACGAAATCTGAGGTAACAAGGAGAGGGGAATTATGGGTAAGAG
The DNA here is from genome assembly GCF_019279795.1 of Protopterus annectens. Taxonomy (NCBI): domain Eukaryota; kingdom Metazoa; phylum Chordata; order Ceratodontiformes; family Protopteridae; genus Protopterus; species Protopterus annectens. Next base: position 508,854,442 of record NC_056742.1, read on the forward strand.
TTTAGCTCAAGAGTTTGCAGCTGACGTGAGCTTGGAAGATGGCTGGCTCAGTTCCAACCTTGGAACCGATACCCATACATAAGGAAAGAACGAGGATTAACAATATCAGATATATAGTTGCAAGTATAAAAAACTTCTGGAAGAGCCTCATGTTGATCAAGAATGAATGGTTAAGGAGAGGTGAATTTACATCAAGAAATGAAAGGTTAATATTGGCAGCCCAATATAGTGGGCTGCGTACACGCTGGTTTACTAAGTCCATTGAACATGTCGGAGAAACAGACATATGTAGGTTTTGTGGAACCGAGTTGGAAACAGTTACATACCTTATTGCTGGTTGCGATGCTCTAATGGCAGAGAGACAGTATACCGAAAGACATAATAATGTGGCGAGATTGTTACACTGGAGATTCTGCAAACATTACAGTATCAAAGTGGCTGAAAAACATTGGAAACATGATCCACAGAGAATCATATGAAAATGATGAAGTTTACATCACATGGGATCATCCAATACCAGCAGTCCAAAAGATAGATGCTAGAAAACTGGATATAGTGATGCAAGAAAAGAAGACAAAAGTAGCATTGATCATTGAAATTGCCACACCTAGTGACTATAGTGTCTTGCATACAGACAGACACAAAGTCATAAAATACCTTGATCTGCAGGCAGAAATGAGAGCCATGTGGAAGAAAGATACCCAGACAGTTCTAATAGTAGTAGGAGCAACTGGTCTTATAAAAAAGAATTTACAATCATATTTAGATATGTTACCAATTCATGTAACACCATATGAATTGCAGAAGGAGTCACTGCTGGGCACATTGCGGGTACTGCGAAGAGCACTTTTGGCTAACATCAAAGAGTGAAATAATACTAAATTCATGAACTTTAATCGTACTCTGACTTAGGAATGGGGTCCATTCCCGTCATGGTATTAGAAACCCAAAAGACTTGGAGAAATCAAAAAAGGGAGAAACCACTGTGATAGCAAAAGCCACTGTAGAAGTCTCATGTGTAGTCTTGCCAGTGGAACTATTGTTATCGATGCTCCCATCGACCCTAGTAGTTGAGGGACTGCTCGAACTGAAGCTTTGTCCTGACACAGTATCATCCGGAGTTGAGACCTGAGTCTTTCTAGCCTGTGAAGTGGGAGGGAAATGAGGCAAGACTGAATATCGAAATTTGCCCCTATGAACTCCAGTCTAGTTGTAGGGTGTAATGTATAGCTGAAACCAGTAGATGCTTGGTTGGGGAGGTAAGGAACCAATCGTCTAAATATGGAAACACCCAGAATTCTTGCAGTCTCAAGTGAGCTGTTACCACTGCCATGCATTTGCTGAACACTCTGGGGGCCATAGAAAGACCAAAGGGCAGCACTTGAAATTGGTAGTGATTGGCTCCCAGCCAGAAATGGAGGAATCTTCTGGAACACTTTCCCATTTTTATGTGGTAATATGCGTCCTGAAGAGCTATCGAGCACATCCAATCATCTTTCCCCAGAAAGGGTAGTATAGACTGAACTGTGACCATCCAAAATGTTATTTGCTTGACAAATTTGTTTAGGATGCTGAGGTCCAGAATTGGCCTCCAGTCCCCTGCCTTTTTAGGTACTAAAAAGAACCTTGAGTAGAATCCAGATCCTATGTGGTCTGGTGGGACTGTTTGGATGATTTTTTAGAAGCAGCTTTTGAATTTCTTGAGCTGCTGCTTCCCTTTGACTGGGTGGAATGCCGGGGAATATGCCTTATCAGCCTTTGGTAAAGATTGAAAGGGGTGTGATAACCTCTGGCAATTATCATCTGCACCCAAAAATCTGTGGCTATCATTTGCCAGGCAAGGTGGTACAGAGAAAATCTTCCCGGACAGCTTCCAGAAGTAAGCAATTGGGCTGCTCTTCAGGAGTGCTGATAGGGCTGTCCAGAGAAAGAATCTCTGGATCACTGATTATGTGGACCCCCTCTGCCTCTGAAGGGGTGTCTTCCAGTTGAGTTCCCCCCTCTACCCAAGGGGAAAACTCACCATGTGTGTCACGGTTAAGACCCTGGGATTTCCTGTACCACATCTTTCCACTCCTCTGATTCCTAGAGTAGGGTCATTGGGGGGGGGGTGTAAAAATGTGTGCCCATGGCAGACAAGGTCTTACCATCCTTTTCACACCTAGCTAAAGTGTCTTTCACCTTTGGGCCAAAAAGAGAAGAGGCATCTACGGGGGCATTGAGAAAAGAAGACTTAAAGGGATCCGCAAAATCACATAGGTGCATCCAGGCGTGATGTCTCATGACAACACCTGCACCCACTAGCCCCCCTTTGGTAGAGTGAGAAATCAGCTGCATGGACGAATTACAGATAGATTCCAGGGTGGCAAGCTGTGAGGCAACTCTGCCACGTACCTCATCAGAAACTTCTCCTGCCAGAGTTTCTGAGAGTTCCGTGATTAGGTCTCGCTGAAGCCAGATAAAGTGTGCCAGATAGTTTAAGGACCAAATGGCAAAGGTCGATGAAGAATACGCCTGTTTCCCTACTCTGTCTATCGCCCAAGACTCCCTGTTAAGGGAATGGACAGTAGGGCTCTCCTCAGTGGGCTCTTTCTTAGTGGCTACTGCCAGAACCATAGCATCTTCTGGTAGGCCCTTGACCAGTGTGGGTTGTCTTCTGGAGGAGAAAGAATTTTGTCTGGTCTCTGGGGGATAAGAAAGGGGAATACCAACAAAGGCATTCGGAATTACCTCAGAGATAAGGGAAGGCCTATACCAGCAATGGTATGAAGAGTACCAAACTTGGTAAAAGAAGGAAGGAAAGAGAGGGACACCCACACAGTTCAGCAAATAATATGTGAGTAACAATGAAATAATTAAATATATGAAAGAAAACCAAGAAAGGGTTTAAGTAGTGAAAAATTTTAAATGACTTAGTTGAGAGCTGGCTTAACACGTCTTGATTCAGTACTTGGCAAATGAGATCTGAGGCAATGTAGAGAGGGGCATTATGAGTAAAGCTTAGCTTGAGAGTTTTTTTGGCTGGCGTGAGCTTGTTATAATAGCCAACTCGGTTCCGAGGACAGAACCGACACCCATCAGTAAGGAATGAATGAAGACTAACAACATCAGATCATTATTTACAAAGCATATCATATTAAGAAAATATAGTAAACCAAGCTGGAAAAGACAAACTAGTAACTTCAAAATGGAAAAAAACAGGATCCAACCAAGAGACACACTGAGGCACAATAAGCTAGTGCTTTCATCCACTTTAATGATGTGAACTTCTTCAGAAAAAATAATAATAACCACCTACCCATTTTTTAAATGATTCATTACAGGAAATGATGTCATAATCTGCACAATCAAATAAATTTAAAGTAATAATACTATATAAAATAATATATCTATAAAAATGTATATACATACATATAAATACTACATGCATAAATAAATACAACATATCGGTATGTTATTACATACCTTATATTTATCTATATTTTAAAAAACATTTTATATTAATGACTTCATTAAGCCCTGGATATATATCAGCCCCAAAAAGGAGCTGTCAAAATGCTTCCTTCTGTTCTAATGTGTTGTCAATGTCACCACCAAACATTTTTTTCTCTACATAATCTAAAACAAAAAATTCAAATTTCTTAAAATCCGTGCAGGAAAGAGCATGTCTAGCTAAAGAATTGTTTTTATCTTTTTTCTTTATAGCTAGAACATGCTCATAAATTCTACGTTTTAAAACTTTTTGTTTTACCTATATAGTAATTTTGCATGTGGAACAAGTAGCCATGTAGACTACATTTTCACTATGGCAATTAAAATATTTATTTGCCCAGAATGTTTGTCCCAAATGTTCTATAGTGATAAAGGACGAATTACACATGAACCTACATTGTTTACAGTCCTTACATGCAAAAGTACCTTTTTTGTTACTAACTGATCTATCTTTATAAGTTTCTGACTTCTGAGAAGTTTCTAACTTCTGTCTAATATTTGTCACCTTTTTGTATGTAAACTTTGGTAAATGACCCAAAGATATACTTAATTCCTTGTTACCTAAAATAATTCTCCAGTTCTTCTCAATAATTTCCTTTATACACCAAATTTCATTTACTATTGGCAGAGGAAATGCTATGTTGAATTCTTGATTCTTTCTTTTATTACTGTGATGTAAACATATTGGAGCTTCCACTATTATGTCGTCAGAAGACAAAATGGGCTGAGCAACACCTTTTCTTAAGAGTGAAACCTCTTTCTATTCCCTCTAACCACCTTTGGTCATAACCCCTTTGGAGAAATAATTCTCTAAGAAATGTAAGCTCATTCCAAAAAATATGTTCATCAGAAGTAAGCCTACTTAGTCTGATCATTTGACCCTTGATGACACCTTTTTTCATGTGTGTTGGGTGCAAACTATCCCTGTGCAAATACTGATTTGCAAAACATGACTTCCTATAGATTCTACTCTTAAATTTTCTTGTAACATTATCTATGTTAAGTGTCAAATCCAAGAAATTAATTTGTTCACCAAAACCACCTATTTTGAAAAATAAAAAATCTGTAGTGCCGTTAAGGTCAGATACAAATTCTACGAATTCAGAATGTTCCCCTGACCACAAAAAAAGCAAATCATCTATGTATCTATGGTATAATTCTACCTTGTTGTAACCAGGGTGTAACTTCAGGAACCTATTTTCCCAATTGGCCATGACTACGTTCGCAAAAGCCGGTGCCACTCTTCCTCCCATGGCTACACCTGATATTTGCTTATATAATATATTATTGAATTTGAAAAAATTATTATCGAGTACCAATTCCATTAATGTACAGACTGTGTTTACTTTTTCACCTGAAAAATCAGTATGACATGTGAGACAGTCTCTCATGAACTCTAAACCTACTTCCTGATTAATAGAAGTGTACAAACTTGTGACATCTAGCGTACAAAAATATATGTCTCTGTCAGGCATTTTATATTTACCTAAAATCTCTAGCAAGTGCCAAGAATCTCTTAGATAATGTTCTGATTTTTGTACTATTGGATTGAGAACATTATCTAACCATATTGAAATATTCTCAGTTTTAAATTGTCTGGCAGAGACTATAGGTCTAAAAGATGGACTTGTTTCGTTGTTTTGAATTTTAGGAATTCCAAAAAAAGTGGCCATTTATGGATGTTCTACCAATAGAAAATCATAATCAGCTTTGTCAATTTCCCCTTGGCAAAACATATCAAACAAAAAGGTATCAATTTTCCTAAAACTGTAGTTGACAAAGTGTAAAGAAACTTTGGAATAAGTATCTGAATCTTCTAATAACGTACTGAGAGATTTTTCATAAACACAGGTGTCCATGATTACTATTTTTCCCCTTTGTCAGCTTTCATAGTTCTGATGTTAGAATTCCTACTTATGTTTTCCAAAGCAATTAGTTCAGCTTCAGATAAGTTATTTTTAACATTGCCATGTTTAATCCCTCTAAACTCTTTTTCACAAATGTTTTGAAACACTTGCAGTGTGTTCACCAATGGGGGGTTAAAGACACTCGGTTTACTAAGCTTAGAATTTCCCTGTTCCACTGTGGTGTTAACATCATGCAAAATATATTGAAGGTTGAGTTTACGCAAAAAAACCTAAAATCAATCATTAACTTGCCAATGTTCATCCTGTTGGTAGGAATAAAAGAAAAACCTTTTCTTAACACACTGTTGGTCGCTGCACAAAAGGAACTACTACTCAAATTGACAATATCTATTGTGAAATTGTCTCTTGGAGGTGAAATCACCTCCGTTTGTTCTTCCCCTTTGTCTTCCCTTTCTGCTGCGTCACATTGTACCATTTGGTAGTCCTTTTCATGGAAGGCCCTTGTGTCCGAAAAGGGCCAGTAACATGTCCATTAGAATGTCCATTGCAAGTAGCCACCACTCCAGCAAAACTAGTTCCCACTTTTACTGTGTTGTTTGTAGTACCATTCACATTGACACTCTGTTCATCATTGACCAAAGGGCTGGTACTTCATTCACTCTAGGAAAAACCTCCTTATTTCCTGTAGTCAACCCCTCTTGGAGATTGGCCACCCTGTCGACCAAGAACTATTGTTAATTGAAGGTACTGTGGTGACACTCACATCAGTGATACTGATGTAGGCCTGATTCGACCTGTATGCTTGAATGTCTCTCTTTAACTTGTTTTGTTTTCTAGCTATAATAGTAGCTCTATGTCTGTCTGCCTTTGCTTCAATACCAATGTTAATTAAAATTTGCGAGTCCTTTAATAACGTAATCCTTAATCAATTTATGGAGATTATTCTTTTGAATTTGGAAAGAAACTGTATCAGAATGTTAATGAAATATAAAACTTGGGACAAAGGTGACAGGCAAATTATCCTTGTGAAACATCTGGGTGTTTAATGAAGGCTTACTAGAATTCTTCCAAAGTAAAGCCACTAAAAGCAATTTCCAAGTCAAAATATTTTACATGATAGACTTAATGGTTACTTGTTAATTCATGCAATCAAGTCCAGGGTGCGGTTAAAGGTGTCTAAAACTCAACAGTTATGCAGTTTTGCTATCGCTGCTCACAATGGTTCCGGATTCTGAATGAGTCTGTATTGACTTAATAGTTGAGACAGAAGATCCCCTGATTAAACAGAGATGTCAAGAATTTCAAAACCTCTGGGACAGGAGCAGTGATAGGGTCTAAGCCCTTGAGTTGAGCTCCAGATAGCAAACCTCTTCCACTTACTGAGGTACAATTTGTTAGTGGTGGGTTTGTGGGCGAAGATAAAATGTGAACTACTTCCGGTCTAGTGTGTGGCTTCTAACCAAGGTTGGAAGTGGAGGAGCCAAGCTGTCAATTTCAGAGATTGAAGGGACTGATGCCAATGTCCCGACTGATGGATTAGCAAACTGGGATCAGGTCTAAGGTCCACGATCGTCCACTGCATGCTTTTTCAGGTAAGGAAACCATATCTGACGAGGCCAGTATGGGGCAATCAGAATCATTGAAGACCTTAGTTGAGAAGCTTTTGAATAACCTTGGGAAGGAGTGGAATTGGAGGAAAGGCATAAAGTAGCCCTGTTGGCCAAGGTTGTGCTAGAGCATCCATGGCTGGTACTTCCCGATGTGGAATCAAGGAGAAGAACCTTCGCACTTGGTGTTTTGTGGAGTTGCAAATAGGTCGCAGCACGGCGCCCCCATCTCTTGAAAACCTGGGCTGCTACTGTGCGGTTTAGAGACCATTAAGTGAGGAGAGAGAATTGTCCTGCTTAATTTGTCCGCCAATACATTTGACTTTCCGGGATGTGGGTAGCTACCAAGAAGCGGTTGGTAGCTACAGCCCATTCCTACACTCTCATGGCCTCTCTGCAAAGGGGGTACGATCTGGTCCCTCCTTGTTTGTTCAGATACCAAACCACCGACATGTTGTCTGTGTGGATGGCGATGATGCCCTGAGGAAGAAACTTGTGTAAGGCCTGTAGAGATAGAAGTACAGCCCTCATCTCCAACACGTTGATGTGGAGAGGAGCTTCCGGAAGCCAAGAGCCCTGAACTAGCCTGCCCGGACAATGCCCCCACCCTATCTGGGAGGCATCTGTCGTCAGGGTAACCACCGAGGGGAGAACAAAGGGTTTTCCCTGATCCAAGTTGGATGTCTGAAGCCACCAGCGAAGGTCCCTTTTGCATATGTCCGTAATCATGATGTGATGATTGAGGGGAAGATCCTGAAAGGACCATTGAGTTGACAAAAGCCACTGAAGAATCCTCATGTGTAATCTTGCTAGAGGAACTAAAAGAACCGTGGCAGACATTGAGCCTAAAACCTGTAGGACCATCCTGGCTGGGGCTTTGGATCTCGAGATCAGAGCTTGAACTTGGCCCTGTAAAGTTCGGATCCTTTCGGCAGGAAGAAAGACGCATCAATCTTGAGTCTATCTCTGCTCCTATAAACTTTATCGCTGAGAGGGCAGCAAGACAGACTTTGACCAATTGAATGTAATCCCTAGGGAAACACCCAGGGAGATGGTGGCTTTGAGGTTGTCCATTAGTAGATGCCTGGTGGTGGCAGTCAGGAGCCAGTCGTCGAGATAGGGAAACACTTGGAATCCAAGACTTCTCAGGTGAGCCGTCACTACTGCCAAACACTTGGTGAACACCCTGGGGGCTGTGGTGAGACCAAAGGACAGAGCACAAAATTGGTAATGACTGACTCCCAGGCTGAAGCACAGATACCTTCTGGACGCCTGATGTATCGGTATGTGATAATAGGCGTCCTTGAGGTCTATGGAGCACATCCAAACATCCTTCTCCAACAACGGGAGAATGGATTGTAACGTGACCATTCGGAATCTGGATTTCGTGACGGATTGGTTCAGTCTGCTGAGATCCAATATCGGTCTCAGGTCCCCTGTCTCTTTTGGCACTAAAAAGGACCTGGAGCAATTTCCTGCTCCGATCTGGTCTGTGGGGACCGGTTGGATGACTCCTCTTTCTAGCAGCTTTAAAGCTTCTGCGGCTGCTATTTCCCTTTGACTGGGTGGTGGGTCCCGGATTCTCTTGGACGGAGCGCGTGAGTTTTTGCATGGGATGGTGTACCCTCCGGCACGATCCGAAGCACCCATCTGTCCTGAGTGATTGACTCCCAGGCTTTAAGGAGGTTGGCAAAACGACAGACGACTGGCTCCGGAGCAGCACAGCCGGGCAATCCCTCATGTCGTGTAGGAGGCTGAAGAGCCACGAAAGGACTCGCGGTCTCCAGAATTGCGGGCCCTCTGCCGCCTCTGGGACGGCGTCTCCCTGAAAAATTTCCCGCCTCTGCCTCTGGACGGGGAATCTTCCTGCTGTTGGGAGAAAAACTTGCGAGATTTTCGAACCACATTTCCCCCCTCCTTTGGCCTTGGGGTAAGGCCGAAAGGGAGTGGAATAACGGCTCCTACGGTAGATTACGATTTTCCCTCTTGCTCACACCGGGTAAGGGTGTCTTTCACCTTGGGTCCAAACAATGAGGACCCATCAAAGGCGGCGTCGGCAAGGAAGACTTGAAGGCCTCCAAACTGACACAAGCGGAGCCAGGCTTGTCTCACGAGAGCCACGCCTGTGCCTGCCGCTACCCGCCCTTCGGCCGCATAGGAAATGAGCCTCATGGACCGAGTTAGAAATTGACGAAGGATAGCCAACTGAGAGCTAACCGACTGGGCTAGCTGCTCAGGTAGGTTACCCGAGAGGAATCTGACAACTCATTGACCAGATCCCTCTGAAGCCTGGTAAAATGTGCCAAGTAATTCCAGAGACCTTAAGGTAAAGGCCGCTGAAGTCAGGGTGCGCTTCCGTACCTATCCATACTCCTAGACTCCTTATTAGAGGATGGATAGACGCTGAAGCCTCTGCCACGTCCTGTTGTGTAGCAGATGCCACCACCATGGCATCTACAGCCACGCCTTTAGTAAGGAACTCCTTCTCGGGGAGCAGATAAAAATTTATTTGGACAGAAGGGACTGGTTCCACGGTATCTGGATGTTCCCACGCCTTCGACAAACTAAATCCAGAAGCTCGTCAAGGGCGGAGACACCCAGGAGGCGGAGGGCTGAGCCCCAAAGGCCTTGAGGAGCACTGATTCGCCAGCAGAGGGGGTTTGGATATCCAACTTCGCCTCGTTGTTTGAGGATCTCTAAGATGTCTGCAAATGAGACATCATCTGAGGACGACTGGGACCCCTCCGCATCATCCATATCAGTGTCCGATGTAATAGACTCGGGGAGTCCACGTGCTTCCTCTTGCACGATCTCTTCCTTGGGGGTTCCTCTGAAGACAACTCAAGAACCCTCAGGAGGAGGGGAACCCCACTGGGGTAACCTCAGGCCTCGGGGCTCCGCTGGTTACGGACAGGGGAACTGCCAAAGACCCAGTCTCCATGCCCAGGGAAGGTGCTGGTAAACCGGAGAGATGGTCGAAGAGGACTTGGCCAAGGCACTCCTCATGGCCCTGAAAGCTGGACCCCAGAATCCTGGGAGTGTCCGTCTCCGAGCCATGATAGTCGACGGAAGTCCCGCGAGTCAAGCACCGAGGGAGGCTCGAACCGAAAGCATAGGTCCCGAAACATCACCCTCGGGTCCAGCCAAGAAGTCCACAGTACCAAACTCGGACCCGAGGGCCGGGTTGGAGTAAGGGTCGGAGCCGACCCTGAGATCTCCACCTGCTCCAACAGCACCTGCTCGACGGAGCCAAGCAGTCGGAGGAGGAATGGCAATGGGGTGGGCCATGGTCATCGGCTCAAGCCAACTGGGTCGGAACCAAACAAATTTTGAAGACTGGGACTGGAACAGTCTTTGGAGCACCCTGTCTATATCAGAATCCGACATCCTCAAGACCGAGAGGAAACAGAACGGGTTCGAGAAGGCCTCTCCATCGGCCCCAAGGGACTAGGGGACCGGCCGAGGCGACTCGATGAGAATCGGTGCCGAGGGAATACTCACACCAGATTCCATCGGTGCCGAGGTAGACTTCGGCGCCGAGGAGGAAGTGTCTGAGCGAGCTGACCTTGTCGGCTCCGAGAGCAGTGGAGCCGACGAAGGTGACCCGCCTCGATGCCCCAGCCATCGGCTCCGAAGCCAGAGGAGTCGACACTGGGTGGCATCGAGGCAGACCGTTCCGACCTCGGCTCCAAGTCTTTGGAGCCAAGGAGAGGCCTGCCTAGGTCTCTTGGCAGTCGGATCCAATGGACTGGTCGGAACCGCCCTTTTCTTTTGGCAGGAGCGGAGAGGATGCCAAGGCTTCTTCAAAAGAGGGTTTAATTAACCCCTTAAGAATCAATTTATTTTTCCTCTCCTGGAGGACCCTTGAGGAAAAAGCGTGGCATACGCTGCATGACTCCTGCAAGTGCTTTGCCCCTAGACAATATACACATAGCAAATGATCGTCAGTAATAGACATCTTAAAACCACATTTCGAACATTTTTTAAAGCCCGAAGGCCTAGGGGTTTGAGACATGATGTTCAACAATTCTTTGACAGGAATTCAAACAACTATAGATTTGCTTGTGATAAATCTAAGCTTATAGTTAAAGTTTAACACAAACACTAGCTGTAAATGACAGGGAAGTCCCAACTACTGTAGACTAGAGACCCTGAAAGGTTTTCAAAGGTTGACCGTCTGGGAAGGCCCTGGATGTAAGGGGCGAAAACAAACTCAACCCAATCTCACACAACAATCTTCACAATCCACTCGTACACAAAGAAGTGATAGCCGTTAAAACAGCTTTTGTGACCAAAAAACAGCAAAAAACTGACAGAAAAGTAGTTAATAAAAGCTACTCAGCCCAGCCAGCTCGAGACCACGTCTTCGCAGGGAAGCGGCAAACGAGATCTGGGGGACTGGTAGTGGTGCATCCTGGGATATAGTAAGCTCAGCCAATAAGAGACTTCGCTCTTTGGCATAAGCGTGCCGAGTCGGAGCCGAGGGATCGGCTCCGAACCCATCATTCAGAATGTAGGCGAGATAGGATCACATAACATCTCTTTTTCACAAATGTTTTGAAACACTTGCAGTGTGTTCACCAATGGGGGGTTAAAGACACTCGGTTTACTAAGCTTAGAATTTCCCTGTTCCACTGTGGTGTTAACATCATGCAAAATATATTGAAGGTTGAGTTTACGCAAAAAAACCTAAAATCAATCATTAACTTGCCAATGTTCATCCTGTTGGTAGGAATAAAAGAAAAACCTTTTCTTAGCACACTGTTGGTCGCTGCACAAAAGGAACTACTACTCAAATTGACAATATCTATTGTGAAATTGTCTCTTGGAGGTGAAATCACCTCCGTTTGTTCTTCCCTTTGTCTTCCCTTTCTGCTGCGTCACATTGTACCATTTGGTAGTCCTTTTCATGGAAGGCCCTTGTGTCCGAAAAGGGCCAGTAACATGTCCATTAGAATGTCCATTGCAAGTAGCCACCACTCCAGCAAAACTAGTTCCCACTTTTACTGTGTTGTTTGTAGTACCATTCACATTGACACTCTGTTCATCATTGACCAAAAGGGCTGGTACTTCATTCACTCTAGGAAAAACCTCCTTATTTCCTGTAGTCAACCCCTCTTGGAGATTGGCCACCCTGTCGACCAAAGAACTATTGTTAATTGAAGGTACTGTGGTGACACTCACATCAGTGATACTGATGTAGGCCTGATTCGACCTGTATGCTTGAATGTCTCTCTTTAACTTGTTTTGTTTTCTAGCTATAATAGTAGCTCTATGTCTGTCTGCCTTTGCTTCAATACCATTATATAATGTTAAAAAATTATTGAAGCAAATATAACTTTTTATACTGTCATCCTTAGATTTAATACTGTCCTTGAGTTTAACTATTTCTTTTTCGTAGTGAGAGACAAGCACTTTCATCATGGCCAAACCAGTCTCATTGTACAATTCTATTAAAACATTGCACAAATCGTCACCAGGAGAAACACAATTGGGGAATTTCATTCTCAAACCTTATGGGACTATTTTGCGATTAATACATTCCCCTAAGTATTGTACTTCCAAAGTTAAAGACACATACTTGAAAACAAGTCTCTCCAGTTCAAAAAAACACTTTTACATGAATTAGAATCTTGTAATTGTTTACTTACAGTTTCATTCATTGGAATCTCTGCTAGGTTTGTAAACGGGTTCTCATAAGGTTTACTAATATAACTCCATACAGGATTATCTGCCATACTGTGATTCAGCTCCCTCACCATTTCGGTTCACAGGATGTTCTTCACTGCAGGCTTCTGATGACTGAAATGGGCGTGGCAACCTCCAACTTCAGGTCTTAAAGCCTCGCCCTTTTGGACCTTTTGAAGCTTAATTGTTCTTCCAAACAATTTTTTACTATCTTCGTGATAGTACTCGATAGTTGTAATGAAAAGACTGATGTAGTAGGCAACTCTTCACCTCTTTCAGGAACTGGATAGGTGGAGAGATTTAACAAGTCTTCTTGTGAAGAAATCTCAGCTGCCATCAATGTTGGTTCCAAAACAGAAACTGAAACAACAGTAAACCAAGCTGGAAAAGACAAACTAGTAACTTCAAAATGGAAAAAAACAGGATCCAACCAAGAGACACACTGAGGCACAATAAGCTAGCGCTTTCATCCACTTTTAATGATGTGAACTTCTTCAGAAAAAATAATAATAACCACCTACCCATCTTTTAAATGATTCATTACAGGAAATGATGCCATAATCTGCACAATCAAATAAATTTAAAGTAATAATACTATATAAAATAATATATCTATAAAAATGTATATACATACATATAAATACTACATGTATAAATAAATACAATATATCGGTATGTTATTACATACCTTATATTTATCTATATTTTAAAAAACATTTTATATTAATGACTTCATTAAGCCCTGGATATATATCAGCCCCAAAAAGGAGCTGCCAAAATGCTTCCTTCTGTTCTAATGTGTTGTCAATGTCACCACCAAACATTTTTTTCTCTACATAATCTAAAACAAAAAATTCTAATTTCTTAAAATCCGTGCAGGAAAGAGCATGTCTAGCTAAAGAATTGTTTTTATCTTTTTTCTTTATAGCTAGAACATGCTCATAAATTCTACGTTTTAAAACTCTTTTTGTTTTACCTATATAGTAATTTTTGCATGTGGAACAAGTAGCCATGTAGACTACATTTTCACTATGGCAATTAAAATATTTATTTGCCCAGAATGTTTGTCCCAAATGTTCTATAGTGATAAAGGACGAATTACACATGAACCTACATTGTTTACAGTCCTTACATGCAAAAGTACCTTTTTTGTTACTAACTGATCTATCTTTATAAGTTTCTGACTTCTGAGAAGTTTCTAACTTCTGTCTAATATTTGTCACCTTTTTGTATGTAAACTTTGGTAAATGAATCATTTAAAAGATGGGTAGGTGGTTATTATTATTATTTTTTTCTGAAGAAGTTCACATCATTAAAAGTGGATGAAAGCGCTAGCTTATTGTGCCTCAGTGTGTCTCTTGGTTGGATCCTGGTTTTTTCCATTTTGAAGTTACTAATATTAAGAAAATATGTTTTCAAGATATTGTGAGTAGAATCAAAACTACTGTGTTAATACATTTATATCGTATCCACAGAACACAAAGTTAGGACTGCAAACTTCAGACTGTTAGGTGTAGTACAGTTGCATAGTTTATTAGTTGCCAGGTGATATTTTAGGGTAGATTTGAATTTTTGTAGGTTATTTAAAAGCCTGATATAGTTTGGAAGTTTTTTCCATGCTTAGAGACCGCGAAAGAGAATAGCGAATTAACAAAAGTTACATTAAGTTCCAAGAATCTTAGGGTTCTATTTGGTGCAGTCTATTGGATGAGATTTTACTGAGAGGGTGTTTTAAGTGGATGGTTAAGTATTTTGTGAGCTGTGAGTAATTGGGGAGGGTGTTGTGTTGTGTTGCGGAAGTTCATGCCAGTTGAGGGTATTTAGTGCTATACAGTGAGGGCAGCAGTTTATGAGGTTGCCGGAAAATTTGCTATTTAATTATTTATTTGTTTGTTTGTTTCTTTGTTTGTTTGTTTGTTTGTTTGTTTGTTTGTTTGTTTAGTGCTTTCTAGTTTGTGTTTGGTGGAAGAGTTAAGATTTGTGAATATCGCTGAGGCATGTAGGAGGGTAGGAAGGAGAAGGGAGGTGTCAGCTATTTTTCTACCATGATCACTTAGCAGATACTTTGCTTTGTAAAGAGAGTCTAGTTTGCAGTGTGTGCCTTTTTGACTGCAGTGTCAATGTGCAGGTCAAATTTTAATTTGTAAGTGATAACTCAGTAATTTTGTGTTGTGACATTTTCAGTTTTGCTGTTTGAGGAGATAATATAAATGACAGTGTTGTGTTGATTAATGTTTTTAGGAAGGAATAGGATTAGTTTGGTTTTGTCAGGGTCTTAGAGCAATTAAGATTTATTTAGCCAGTTTTCTACAGAGGTAAAGGTTTTTTGTGTGTGATTTTCTAAGATAGGAAGATTTGGGGCTGAGCAAACTAAAGTTGAGATGTCAGTATATTGTACTAGGGTGGTGAGTTTTGATTCTTTGTGCATATCAGTAATGAAGATATTGAAAAGCATTGGCCCAAGTATGGAACCTTGGGAGACTTCTGCAGTGATTTGAAGGAATATACAGTGGGAGTCATTCCATTTTGCAGACTCAGTGCGATTGTTTAGGTAGCTGATGAACCAGTGAGCTGAGGGGGCTGTGAGGCCTATAAGATTTAGTCTTTGGAGAATAGTTGATAGTATAAAACCACTGGAGAGCTTCACTAAACTTACAGGCACATTCCACGCATCTAATCATAAGAAATGCCTGTATTGCTTGCAGATTATGATATGGTGATATGCAGCCTTCATGTCCAGACTTACCATATAACTGAGAGAAGGATTAAGGGGTAAAAAGGTCTAAAGAAATAGCATCTTAAAACTTGGTACCCTTACTTATAAGTTGAGAAATAAAGGTCCAGTACTGGTCTCCAGGTTGTGTCTTTTATTGGTACAAGAAATATTTAAGAGTAAAAACCTTTACCTCTCTGCTCTGAAGGCACCGTTTCCATGACCCCTCAGGACAACATGCTGTGTAAAACTGGGGGAAGCAAGGTAGATTTGTTTGCTGGATGAGGGGGAATCCCCCAGAAGGGAGGAAGGGACTCCTACTGTTATCTGCACCCTTGTTGAATTACTCTTAGGACCAACTAGTCTGTGATCATTTGATACCAAAGAAGAGAATGAAGGACTAGACTGGTGGACACACTGAAGGACTACAAAGGTAAGGGTGTGGGGACAAGGAGAAGTGGCATATAGTCATTCAGACATTTTTTTTGGGGGGGCTGTCATTGATTCTGGGAAATTCCCCCTTTTGTGACAGTTTCCCTTGCCACTGTCTGTTGTTCTTTTATTTTTCCTTGTTGAGGTTATTTTTTTATTTTTTTTAACAAAATACCTGAATTTGAAGGGAATGTTTTTTCTTAGAAATGGCAAATGCAGACTGTAAATACTGAGAACCCCATAAATCACCTTCCCTGCCTCCACAAAATGTTTAAGTATTCCTGCAGCAGAAAGGCAAAAAACAACATACTTTTCAAGGGAACAATTACGAATGTCAGACAATATTTTCAGGTAGATTTTTGAGAATGCAACCACAAAAACCTTCACATAGCACTCATGGCTGGAGCACCTACATAGAGCATTAGTAGCATCAAAAGAGCACCTGAGTGAAAGTTTTGTAACTTGGGAAGCAGATCCAATGCAAGAATTTAAACAGGCCTTCAAAGTAGAAGAAGGCAGGTTACAAGACAAGTTTCTCAAATGTGGCCAGCAAAAAAAAAAAAAACTTAGCATGTCAGCTAGCTACTTTAAAACTCTAAAAGCCAATGTAGAGGAAGAAGGCACATTTTGCCATATTTCTTAAAGGTCTTTCCATCCTTATCAAAAGGAATGAGACTAGTCTTAGCAACAGTTTAGCTGTAAAAGAATTAAAGCCAGAATTTGCAACAGGATCTGATTTAGGATTAGTCATCATATATTGGCAAGATGAGGGACTATATACAATTTGTTAGGATATTTGGAGGTAGAAGCTTGAGTACCAGACAAACTGCAAGCTGGTACAAAAGCAACCTCCATAGCAGCTAAAACTGGAGGAACAGCTGTTGACTGAGTTAAATCCAGTTGCAACATGCCACAAATTTCCACTGAGAGGAAGGAAATTCAATTTGCTCTCACTGAAAAAATTCTGCCATTTTTTTCACAGTCTCAGAAAAGGTAAAGGATTCTGGATGGAACTTTGAAGAGACAATCTCCTCAGATTTGGAATGTTCTTTGCCAGAAGAATTGTAAGAATCAAAATATTCACCCTTATGTCCCAATACAACCGTCAAAGAAACAGAGTCATATGGAGGGAAACTTCTTTATTTTTCTGTCAGAAGGAATGGAAGAAGCAGGGTTAATATATTAAAAGCAGACAACAACCTCTTAGTTAGTCCCAGTAAATCTTCTCTGTCCAAGGATAAGGGATGAGAAGAAGCAACATTCTTAGCTTTTTGTTTCCTTCTCCTAGGAAAATGCCAGAAATCATTCTGACTCAAGTCAGGGGCACTAGGCCGGAGATCAGGCACTGTAATGTGGCTATGCAGTACAGCTGGAACTGCTCCCTCATCCAATCTGGACAAAAGTGGTTCTCCTTTGCCTGGTAGGGATGACATAAAAGCTGCAGTGGATATATCTGAAACCCAGTCCACAGTTACTGGTCTGTCTGGGTGCAATACTAAAAGGAGGGGATAGACAGGATGGATGGTCCAAACAACTCTTTGCCCACTGTGGAGCCACCTGTCTACAGCTGAGATAGTGAAGGAGCTGGCACCACTCCCAGCTCCTTACTCAATTTGTTCTTCTTGCAAGTGGAACAAAATAGTTTAAGAGGAGGAAACATGCAAAGAAAAATCCACAAGGTCTGATCTACATGCTGATCTTTCAAAGAATAAGAAAGTCTTAACTGGAAAAAGCACAGCATGACTTACCTCTGAATCCAGACCTGACAGTGGTGCTCATTTGGAACTGGGTGACCAAAAAAGTGAAAGATGGGAATCACCTAGGATGATATTTACCTGGCAATGGAAATAGGATACATTGTAGCTTTCCTCTGCACACATTTCATATCACATAGTTATCATTTTATCTTACCAAAGCTCCAGCTTTTTCTACCATTTTATTAAACAATTACTTAACTGCCTACAACACATTGAATGGATATATCTTCAGTAATTATTTACACATATATTCCTCATTCTCTCCACTCTTCCATTAGCTGCTTGGCATTGCTCCAATTTATCTGAACTTTACAGTCCCTGGTAGTATACCCCCAGGGCTAGGACCACCACAGCTGTTGCAGGATTTGGGAAGGGAAGGTGAAAATAGACCAGAGCAATGTTTCTATTCCTTGGCATTAAATATTATTTCAAATTTTAAATTGCTCATTATTGCAGCTGTATTTCATACTAGTAGAAGAGACAAGAATGAGGGCCTATCAATTACAAGTTGAGGGAGGATGTTCAGGGGGTTAAATTAAATTTCATCACTCCCCATTTTCCCTACCTGATTTCCTGCTTTGGCATTTTCCCCTCAAATTTAACAAAAAATAGTGTTTAACTATTTATCTCAAACTCTGCAACTACAGGACACCAAGGCAGACAGTCTAGGCTGCGCAATAACCTTCACCATATTATCATAATCTTTAGAAGCTGAGGAGGGGGTTATGGTGATGGGTATTACAGGGAAATAAAGTAGTGCCCAGTGGTGCTGAGAAGCCCCATGATATCAGGCCTCTTCATCAGTGGAAGGTCCATTATTTCCCTGTAATTCACGCCATGGAGGGCATCATTGCACTTACAAAACAGGCTATCTGTGGATATAATTTTTTTTCTAAACTGTGGACATAATTTTTATATCTTTTTTGCTATTAAAATAAATATTATGCACAAGACTTTTATACAAAATAGTTCTTCTACTAAAATCCTTTAAATACAGGTTGCATCTCAATACACACAGAATCATGACATTTTAGTTACATATGTAATGCCATTCCCTCAGTTTCTTGGTTCACACAACCTTACAAACACACACATATACACACTCATAACAGAGAAATGCACAGACACGCACACACACACACACACACACACACACACACACACACACACACACACACACACACACACTCAGACATTTACAATAGAGAAATATACAGATACACACACAAATACACACATTTTATTTACATATTTATTTTATTTTACATTTGTAGACCGAGATTGTCTAATTGAGCTGAAGAGCCCTTTTTCAGCAGAGACCCGGGGAGAAAAGCTCCAACATATTAAACAATTTTCATTATAAATTAGCATTAAACAGCAATGTTACAGGATGATTACAAGGCATTAAGTAGCAATACAATGTTATACAGTGTCAATAAACAGGAGTATAGCAAAACTATTTCAAGATGTATAAAATGAAATATGTCATTAAGATGAATAATATAGTTTTTGGGGTAAGTGGTTACAAAAACCCAGTGTTATCATAATGTAGTTGCATGAAGGCAAGACAATTACAATAGAATGTTTCTCTGAGGTGATTTGCTTAATAGATTTTAGAAGACAGTAGAAAGAGTAGTCAAGGAAGATTAGAGAGAGCTAGTGAGAAGAGCGAGTTAAGGGTAGAAAGTAGATTAAGGTATGAGAAGTAGGGGATGTTAAGGAGGGAGAGTGCAGTGGCAGGACCAGTGACTTTTAAAGTGCTCTTTGGTGGCTGTCTTAAATTGTTTAGGATGTGTAAGGGTCCTGATTTCTAGTGGGAGCCTATTCCAAGCAATAGTGGGGTGATAGCTGTACATGTTGCGTCCAACTTTAGACTTGGGTTTGTAGATTTGTAGTAGGTCTTAGTTACAGTTTGGAGAGGTCTGGTGAGAGAATAATGGGAGATGAGAGGGGATAGTGCTGGGCAGTAGGAAGGCTGGTACTGGATAGAATGGATGATCTGGAGCTGAAAGAGAAGAAGCTGGTGGGGTTATTCAAGCCAGTTTAGGTGTTTTAGAGAGAGACAGTGATGGTATTTGTAGGTTTGTTGGGCAGAAAATCTAGCAAACTTGGTGTAGGTAGATTCAAGTTTGGTCAGGAGTGCTAAGTTAAGATTTGTGAGAATTTGAGAATTGTACATTAGACTGGGTAGTAGGTAGGAAAGAGAGAGTGTAATCTTGGCTTCAGAGGTAAGGAATTTCTTGTTACGGTAAAGGAGCCCTAGTTGTGAATGAGTCTTTTTTGATACAGTTATTAACCTGCAAGTGAAATTTAAGCTGATCTTCGATGGTTATGCCTAAGAGCTTAGTGCTGGATTCTACTTAAATGGGAGTGTTATTAAGGGACTGTATGGAGAAGGAGGGTTTAATATTGTTGAACTTTTTAGGTAGGAAGAGTAACAGCTTTGTTTTTTTAGGGTTAAGGATGAGCTGGTTGTTGGAGAGTCATGTTTCAACTAAGTTAAAAGATGCCTGAGTACCTGAGAAGAGCTTAGAGGGAGAGTTGGCTGTGGTGATAACTGTAGAGTCATCTCCGTATTGCAGTAAAGATGACTGAGGACAGGAGGTATAGAGCTGATTAGTAAAGATATTAAAAAGTAAAGGCCCTAGGATAGACCCTTGAGGTACACCCATTTTTACAGGGAGAGGGGGAGAATCATGCCTGCACATTCTCTCACTACATGGGCATATACATGATCAGACACACACACACACACACACACACACACACACACACACACACACACACACACACACACACACACACACACAGACTTACTCTCAGACACATATATACACACAGTCACATACAAATACACCACACACACACACACACACACACACACACACACACACACACACACAGATGAGAGAAATGCACAAGATACACACACTCAAGCGCACACACATATTCACTAATGCAGACCCACATACACACACACATTTACACAGACACACACACAAAATCACACAGACACTCCCAACAGAGACAGAGACAGAGAGAGAGAGAGAGACATACACACACACACACACACACACACACACACACACACACACACACACACACACACACACACACACACACACACACACACACACACACACACACAAAAAACCCACATGCATAAAGACAAACACAAATATGCACTTTTTCACAACAGATAATATCCAAACAAACTCAAACACACAAGCTTACACCCAGACACACACATACATTGAACTCTCAGCTAACCAGCACCCATGGGGATTGGTAGATGTTGGATAAAAAGAAGTTATGTACCCACCATAACGTTCCATGTTAGTTATCTTCATCTCACCTTCCTTCTTGCTGTTTGGGTTCGGAGCCGATCCTCTGCTCCGACTCGGCCATCTTCTATAGCTCGAGAGCTGTTTACTGGCTCGAGGCTACCCCTTATCCCAGAATTCCCAGTGTCAGCTACCAGATCTCATTTGTGATAGCACACACTAGACATAAGTAGAGTAACCAGTTACCTAAAACTGGTTGTCCAATACACCTAAACAAGGAAAGAGTCATAAATTGCCTGGCATGTGAAATAATAAAAGATACTCAGCCAATGAAAACAAAAAAGGAATTCCTCTCAATCCTCTAGGAAGGGGGAAAGAGGGAGGGACGCAAGAAGGAAGGCGAGATGAAGACAACTAACATAGAACGTTATGGTAGGTACATAACTTTTTTTTTTTTTAAGTTGTCCATCTCACCTTCATTCTTGCTGTTTGGGACAGCGTCCCTAGCACCTAAAATCCCGAGTGGCTCATTGGAACAGACTCTTCAGAACAGAAGAACCAAAGGAAGCTCTGCTCCGGGAGACCATATCCACCTTGTAATGAGAGATGAAAGTGTGAGGATTTGCCCAAGTGGCAGCTGCACAGATTGAGTCTATGGGCAACCTAGACTGAAAGGCTACAGAGGTGGCTAATGCTCTAGTGGAATGACCTTTTAGTTTAGCTGGTAGCTCTTTATTTCATAACTGATAAATAAAGGCAATAGTGTCAGATAACCATCTGGATAAGGTCACCTTAGAAACTGGAAAGCCTTGTTTGTTGAAAGCATAAGAAAGAAATAACTGATCTGACTTTCTTAGTTCCTTAGTTCTATGAAGGTAAAAACGCAATTGTCTGTGCACATCCAATTGGTAGAGTTTGTATTCTGCCTTGTTGCTGTGATTAGGAAAGAAAACTGGGAGATCTATGGATTGATTTAAATTGTTCTCTGAGCAGACTTTAGGGATAAAGGATCGATTGGTCCTCAGAGAAACTCTATCCTTGTGAAACACCAGGTAAGGAGGATGAACACATAGTGCTTGAAGTTCTGAGACACATCTAGCTGAAGTGATAGCAACCAGAAAGAGTGTCTTCCAAGAAAGATATTTTAAGGAACATGATGCTGCCGGTTCAAAGAGAGGCAAAATTAAGGAAGGTAAAACTAAATTGAGATCCCAAGGAGGAGGAGGATCTCCAACTGGGGGTCTAAGAAGAGATGTTCTTTTCATAAAGGCCTTGCAGAGCTTATGAGACATTATGCTAGAATTAAACATGCGGATATGAAAATTAGAAATGGCAGCTAGTTGTACTCTAATGGTAGCGGAATCCACACCAGATTGAAAGAGTTGTGCTAGAAATTCAAGAATTTCATGGACTGGGGCTGAGAATGGATCCACATTTCTAGATTCTGCCCAGTAAGAAAACCGTTTCCATTTACTAGCATACGTTTTCCTCGTAGTAGACTTATGTGAGGAAACAATAATATCACGGACTGCTGGGGAGATACTTGAAAGCCTGGCTAAGGTTGGAAGTGGAGTAACCCAAGCTGTGAGCTGGAGAGTTTGAAGGGATTGGTGCAACCCACCTGATTGATGAATCAGAAGATCTGGAACCAGGTCCAGAATTCACGGTTGATCCAGAAGGTGGAGGTGCAGGAATGGGAACCATATCTGTTGAGGCCAATATGGGGCAATGAGGATCATTTTGCAACCCAACAATTTTGCTTTCTGTATGAGTCTTGGTATTAGGGGAAAAGGGGGAATAGCCTAAAGTAGTCCCTGAGGCCAATAGTGGACTAGAGCATCTCTGGGTATATGACCTGGAAGAGGAAGTAGGGTGAATTAGCTCCTGCATTTGTTGCTGAGAGGAGTGGCAAATAGGTCGCAGCAATGCTGTCCCCATTTGCAAAAGATAAGATCCGCAACTTCCTGATTCAGAGACCACTCATGAGGCATGAGGATAGCTCTGCTGAGCCTGTCCGCTATGATGTTGGACTTCCCAGGGATGTGCGTTGCTATCAGAAAACGTTGGGAGGAAATCGCCCATTGCCACAGTCTGAGTGCTTCTCGACACAAGGGGTAAGACCTGGTCCTGCCCTGTTTGTTGATGTACCACACCACTGACGTGTTGTCCGTTTGGATTGCAATGGTCCCGGAAGGAAGAGAGTCTTGAAGGGCTTGCAATGCTAGGAGCACCATTCTCATTTCTAGGACATTGATATGCAGATGGTACTCGTGAGGTTGCCAAGTGCCTTGGACTGTCCTGCCTAGATAATGCCCCCCCACCCTATCATTGAGGCGTCCGTGGTCACTGTGGCTACCGGAGGGGCTTGTATGAAAGGTCTGCCCTGAATTACTAGTGGGGAGACCATCCACCAAGAAAGGTGCCTTTTGCATGTTTCTGTGATCAGGATCATGTGAGAGATGGGTAGTTCCTGGAAAGACCACTGCGTGAAAAGAAGCCACTGAAGGATTCTCATGTGGAAACTCGCTAATGGGACAAGAAGAATGGCAGCTGCCATGGAGCCTAGAGCTTGGAGGACATATCTGACTTGAATCCTTTTGCTCTGCATTAGAATTAACACTTGTTGACGAATAGTGGAAACTCTTTCCTGTAGTAATCGTGCAAACATTTCTTTTGTGTTTAATTCTGCTCCTATGAATGTGATAGACTAACAGGGCAACAAGGCAGAGTTTTTGAAATTTACTGTAATGTCTAGTTGAGTACATGATGTGATTGTATAATCCCATGCCTCTAAGAGTTGGTGCCTGGTAGTAGCAGTCAGGAGCCAGTCATCTAGATAAGGAAACCCCTGGAATCCTTGACGCCTCAGGTGAGCAATGACTACTGCCATACACTTGGTGAACACCCTGGGTGCTGAGGTGAGACCAAAGGGCAGAGCTCTGAACTGGTAATGACTGGCCCCTACCCGGAAGTGAAGAAATCTCCTGGAGCGTCTGTCCATCTTGATATGGTAGTACGCGTCCTGAAGATCTATCGAGCACATCCAATTGTCCTGACCCAGTCACCATCCGGAACATTTCTTTTTGTACAGATTTGTTCAATCTGCTGAGATCCAGTATTGGTCTCCAGTCCCCTGACTTTTTTGATACTAAAATGAATCTTGAGTAGGTTCCGGATCCTAGTTGGTCTGGCGGGACTTACTGAATGGCTCTTTTTTCTAGCAGTCTTGAAATGTCTGTGACTGCTTCATCCCTTAGATTGGGTGGGACATCTGGGATGGGCTTTTTGATTCCATAGGGGATTGATGGAAGGGAATTTTGTAACCTCCAGATATAATGGATAGTACCCATCTGTCTCTTGTTATATTTTGCCAGGCTTTTGATTACAGCGAAAGTCTTCCCCTGACTGCCTCCTGAGGTGAGCAATCAGGCAACCCTTCAGGGATGCTGGAAGGGCTTGGCAGAGAAGGTTTCTCTGTCACCCTGGTTTTGCGGTCCCCCTCTGCCACGAGGTGACGTCTGTTATTGTTGTTTCCCCCTCTACCCCTGGGGGAAAAATTACCACGTGTGTCAGGCAAGGGTCCCTGGGATTTTCGGAACCACATCTTTCTGCTCTTCTGACCCTTGGGATAAGGTCTGGAAGGGGTGGAAAAATGGGCTCCCATGGCAGAGAGAGTCTTGCCTTCCTGCTCACACCTGGTCAACATGACTTTCACCTGAGGCCCAAAGAGAAACGAGACATCAAAGGGAGTATTGGTGAAGGACGCTCGAAAGGGTTTCGCAAACTGACACAGCCACATCCAAGCATGTCTCCTGAGAGCCACACCTGTCCCTGTGGCTCTGCTCGCTCCATCAGCTGCATAGGAAATCAGCCTCATGGAGGAGTTGACTATGGAATTAAGAGTCGCAAGCTGAGAAGCTACTTTGGCTGGTACTCCCTCAGCTGTAGGATCTTGAAGGGTATCTCCAAGCTCTTTCAGGAGATCCCTTTGAAGACGTGTAAAATGGCATAGATAGTTCAGGGACCTCATTGAAAAGGTCGCTGAAGCAAACACTTGCTTTCCATATCTGTCCATTGTCCGAGACTCTTTGTTTGGAGGATGAACAGATGAAGAGGTTTCTGCTAACTCTTTCTTGGTGGCTGCTGCTACCACCATGGCATCAACGGGCACACTTTTGGAGAGGAATTGTTTGTATCCTGGGGGGCTGTAATAAATTTGTTTGGTCTCCTCGGAGTAGGTTCCACAGAATCTGGAGCTGACCAAGCCTTTCGAGCCACTACAGACATGAGTGGATTGAAAAGAGGAGATACCCAGGAGGTGGAAGGTCGGGAACCGAATGCTTCCAGGTATACAGACTCGTCCTCAGTAGGGGCTAGGGAAGTCCAGTCCCTCCTCTGTCTAAGCATTTCAAGTATGTCCAAAAAGGAAACATCTTCAGAGGGGGATCTTGGGGACCCTTCCGATTCATCCATGTCTGTATCTGAGTTGACAGACTCCAGGGAGTCTATGTGCTTCCTCTTGCACTTCTTCTTCCAGGGAGGCTTTTCCGAGAGATCAGGGGAGGCTTCGGAAGAAGAGGGATCACCCAATGGGGTGTCCTGGGGCATAGGTTCCCTATGGTTGGGGTCTGGAGGAGGAGTAGAGGTTGGAACAGACACCACAGGGGAGGAGCCAATGGAGGTGGCAGTAGAGCTGTTTTGGGGGACAGCACACTCCGCATGACCTCGAAGGCATCCCGACCTCTTGGCAGAGAAAGCTCCAGCTCTGAAGAAATAGGAGTCCTTCTCCGCGTCGAGGGTGATGGCTCCGAGGCCGATGTTGGAGCTGAGCTCACCTGCACCGAAGCTCCGAGGGGGAGAACGGGGTTGGACAAGGGTCTGATGCCACTCCTCCCCGGAGCCGATGAGAGAGCCCAGGCACCCAGATCCCTCGATAGAAGGTACAATCAAGGTAATCGGAGCCAACGTCGGAACCGGAGAGATGATGATCGGCGCCGATGGTTCTACTACCTGTGGATCCATGGTCTCTGGCTTCGAGCTAAATGTAGTTGGAGGAGGAACAGAAATAGAGGCGGTTGGAGCCGATACCTGTTGAGGTGGGCTGAACAGTAATTTTGCCAGTGCCTGTGACTTAAGCAACCTACTTACTACTCACTCCACATCATAATCCGATAATCTAGAAGATCGAGAGGAGTGGGAAGAATGATGGCTACATTCACTCTGTAACAAAGGTGACTGAGGTGCCGAGTGGATGGACTCCAAGGAAGGAGAGCTCAGTCTCTTATGGCTCTGAGACGGCTCCGAAATAGCAGATGGAGCCGATGGAGGAGTTGCCTTGTCAGTGCCAGTCAGCACCGACATACTTGGTTGGTCAAGTAAAGGAGTCGGCTCCGAAGATGGAGCCAATGGCTTGACAGACTTAGGGGATTTTGCTGGCTGAGTACTTTTAGCCGGAGAATCCTGAGGCTTCAATAATCCCCGAAGGATTAATTTGTTTTTGTGCTCCTGCAGGACCCTTGGACTAAAAGCGTGACATATAGAACAGGAGTCCTGTAGGTGAACAGCACCCAAACAATATACACAACTAGTGTGCCCATCTGTCAGAGACATTTTCTGACAGCATGAATCACACTTTTTGAAGCCAGATACCTTTGTATCTTTAGACATTTTCATTTTCCTAACAACAACCACAACAACAATAAGAAAAAGCTATACTACAAAACTAAGAAACAGTCTTTATATATATATATATATATATATATATATATATATATATATATATATATATATATTTTTTTTTTTTTACAGTTAAAGAACAGAAGGAGAGCCTCTAATTTTAACAGCTGTCCTAAAAGGGGGGGGGGGGAGAATTCTCTAATTTAAATGAGTTCAGGGGAACAGAAGGCCTGCAAGTTATGGAGCGACGGCCAACAAAGCTATAACACGCAAGAAAGCGATAAGGGATAAAGTAATATATCTAGACAAAAACTTGACAAAAAACTTAGACATGTTTTTAAGAATAAACAACAAATATAATAATAGAAAAAAACTATACTAAGCCTGAGCCAGTAACGAAGCAACCTCGCAGCTGAAGTGGCAAACGAGATCTGGGTAGCTGACGCTGGGTATTCTGGGATAAGGGGTAGCCTTGAGCCAGTAAACAGCTCTCGAGCTATAGAAGATGGCCGAGTTGGAGCTGAGGATCAGCTCCGAACCCAAACAGCAAGAACAAAGGCGAGATGGACAACTTAACATCTGTAGTTTCTGGTTGCTTGAGAGTTACTATTAAAAATATGCCTGTCTAATACTGTGCCCTATACTATTTGTTTGGTTTGACTTGTTCTTAGGTTGGGAAGAGAGGGAATTTATTCCTATCTTCCTTTCTAAAACTCTGAAACTCTAAAAATGTAAGGTATGTTTCTGCAGAGGGAAATAGAAAATGCAACACATGAAAATTGTACTGTATTTCATCAATTTGTTTGCCGGTTGCTTGAGTTCCGGTTAACTGAGAGTTTACTGTACATACATTTACATGTAAGTACACACACACACACACACACACACACACACACACACACACACACACACACACACACACACACACACACAAGAACAGCCAGTTTTTTTAGGTTTTACTTTTTGAAAGTTTTTTTTTTACTTTATTAAATAATTGAAACAGTTTGCTTTCAAATATTTCAGGTTCACAGAAGAAGCAAAGCATGCAGATGTAAGTGATATATAGACAGATTCATTCCTTAATGATGAAAGAGTAGTAAGAAGAAAAAGAGTCTCCCCTATAAACTGCATTCAAATGTCTTTTTTCTTAATGAAAATGGTTGTTCCCAATGCTGAGTTAGCAAGTTAAAGAAAATGGTTTCAAAATTATATTTCTCCTGTGGACCGTTGATTTCATGCTGTCAGGAAATGCTATTATTTTTGACTGGGCTCTCCCCGAGCATTAACGGACTCCTTTTGAACCCTGAGTAACCAACTGAATTTTATTGCTTTACAGGTCATTTTCTATGATTATAGTACATGGCGTACCAGATCATTCATTACCTATTATTCTAACATAAGAAATGTGTACATTACCCAATAATGCTACAGTAGTCTCCATATAACTTCCAGTATGGATAACTACCTGCTACCTTCCAGCTCACTTGTAGAGTCTCAGCAACAAAATTATTAAATATTTGTATCATTCCTCCTCTCAGACTAATATCCACCTTTTATCTTCCATATCAACAATTTTTCCCAATGATTCTCAGCCTCCCTTCTCAGATTAATTAATATACAATCTTCTTTATATATGTGTGTGTGTGTGTGTGTGTGTGTGTGTGTGTGTGTGTGTGTGTGTGTGTGTGTGTATAATTTTTTTACACTAAAAGTCTTTCTGCGAATGCTCCCAAGAAGCAGGTTAACGTAGGTATTATCACAGTGACAGAAATATATTATCCCAGCAACTTAAACTTCTCGCCAACAGAGGTATTTCAAACATACCCAAATTTGCATATTTGTAAATACTTTTCTGTTTTAGTTTGTATGTTTGAAATAATCATCTACCAACAACTACTATTAGTTGTCTTTGTAACTCACTTGTCACATCTAACTATGGTTACCACCTTTTCAAATGTCCATCTTGGGTCATTGTTTATGGAAACTTGAACATTTGTAGTACAAATTGACTTGAAAGTCTGTTAGTTAAAATAAAAGCCTACTGTTATGGAATCTGATTTATTTCTGTTGTTTCATAAGGTATTTCAAATGCAAAAGAAAACTTTTGTACAACTTTTTATAGGAAACTTGGAAATATTTTTTTTCTCTTAAAATCTCTAGAATTTTTCATGCCCCGCCGCATGACACAGATTCCTAAATAGGTGCCTATATGGGCAGTTGTATGCTGTGAAAAAGCATGAACATTTTAAAAAGACCTCAGATTTTAGGAGAAAAATTATTTCCCATGTTTCCCCTGATAAGTGAATGAAAGACTTATTTTGCGTCTGACTATAAGACACAACATAAACACCTAAAATTCCACAAGAATAAGGTTTTATCTTGGCAAACAAAGTGGAGTCTAGTCCTTTGCACTGGTTCCAAGTTTATTTTCTCTCAAAAAAATATTGTGCTTCCTTAAAATCCGTCTTAGTTTGGGCATCTGAAAAGGTGGCAACCCTAACAAGTAGAGACCCTAACTTAGTCACTTCTGTGGGTTGCCAACAGCCTGGACTGTATGCTTGCAGCTCTACCAGCACAGAGTAATAAAGTACAGTTATGCAAAATCTTACCATAATGGTAGATGTCCTTGCCTTCACCACTACAGTATTCATAACTTATGGGATTCCCTACTGTGAAGTCCGTCGTCCTGCCAGTCTGCCAAAGCCTACCATTGCTTTAAGGTATGCTGAATGTCACCTAAACACTACTCATTTAGTGGAGGACGTAAAGGTGACATTCAGACATACCATCCTCAGAACTGATTTCCCCAGTAGGAACAGCAGTCCATGGAAAACCTGCACATCCAGGAAGGAAAAAAAAACTAGGGGTATAGAGGAAGGGAGTGAATACTGCAGCAGTGAAGGCAAGGGCATCTACCATTATGGTAAGATTTTACACAACAGTACTATGCCCTTACATTCACTGCTGCAGTATTCATCACTTATGGGAGAGGCCAAATCTCAAGAAACTTGGGAGGAGGAAGCAGCAGTAGAGCCCTCTAAGGAGCCATGAAGAATGGCATTAGCAAAATCAGCTGTAGCTCTGGAGATAGTATGCAACTTGTAATGTTGGGTAAAAGTATACACAGAAGTCCAGGTAGCTGCTTCAAGAAAAGAACTAGTATCTAAGCTCTTGAGAAAAGCACCAGAAGAAGCCACAGCTCTAGTAAAATGAGCCTTTACAAAAGAAGGAAGGCTTTGGCTATGAAAAGTGTAACAAAAAGAAATTACCTTTGATATCCAAGTAGAAATAGTTTGCTTGGAAACAGCCAATCCTAAAGACCTAGGATGAAAGGAAATAAACAACTGATCGGATTTTCTGATAGCCTTAGTCCAAATAAAATCTAAGCTGTCTATGCACATCTAATGTATGCAGCACCCTCTCACTGTCAGATTGTGGAGAGAGGAAAAAAGTAGGCAAATTAACAGACTGATTAAGTGGCAACTCATTAAGAACTTTGGGCATAAAAGAAGGATTGGTGCACAAGGACACCCTGTCCTCATGAATTATTAAAAAGGCGGACAAGCCATAAGGGCTTGCAACTCAGACACCCATCTGACAGAAGTAAGCTAACAAAAGACCTGTCTTTAAAGAGCAATGTTGCAAGGAAGCTGAAATTAGAAGTTATGTACTTACCATAACGTTCCATCTGAGTAGGTGACTTCATTCGGATGCAACCTGTGGGTATCGGATCCGACCTCGGATCCGAGCCGGCAATTCAAAAGCTTAGGCTCCGAGCTCCTAGCTCCTCCCTCTTACCCATAACCCCTTGCCACGCCCTGACTGACCTCAGATTGAGTTTGCCTCAAATACTGACCACAGTATACTAAAACAGCATAAATACTCGCTCTATAAAGGTCAGGGGATGGAGGAGATAGTTACATCACGAAGTCACCTACTCAGATGGAACGTTATGGTAAGTACATAACTTCTAAATCTGAAGTAGGAAGACTTCATTCGTCTGCAACCTGTGGGACAGAGTCCCTAGCTACCTGAATCTTGGGCCATCATGGAAGGATGTTCGAGCACCGCTGAGCCAAAGGATGCTCTTCCTCTAGAAACAACATCCACCTTGTAATGAGAAATAAAAGTATGAGGCGAGGCCCAAGTAGCTGCTATCATCCAACGAAACACGGACTTAAAGGCTGGCGAGAAACTGCCCTAGTAGAATGAGCCAGAACCCTCTTAGGAGCAGGTCTGCCTGAAGTGTCATATGCCTGCAATATGCAATTAGCAATCCATTTAGACAGAGTGACTTTAGACACTGCTTTACCCAGAGCAAATTTAGCAAAGGAGACTAACAGCTGATCTGATTTCCTGTGGCCAGCTGTCCTGTTAATATAAAACGTAATTGTCTATGAACATCCAATGAATGCAATTTGTATTCCCCTTTGTTTGAATACTTGGGAAAAAAACAGGCAAATTGATTGACTGGTTAATATTGATTCAGAAGAGACCTTCGGAAGAAAAGATGGATTGGTCCTGAGGCACACCCTATCAGGGAAGAAAGAAAGGTAAGCGGTTTGACACAAAGAGCCTGAAGCTCAGACACCCTTCTGGCTGAAGTGATAGCTACTAGAAAGACAGTCTTCCAGGAAAGGAATTTTAAATCAGCAGAAGCTGCAGGCTCGAAGGAGGAGCAGTAAGGGCCTGCAGGACTAAAGACAAATCCTGCGGTACAACCTCCTTGACTGGAGGCCTTAATAAAACTCCCTTGAGAAAGGATTTGCATAATTTCGCTGTCATAAGGGGAGCTGTGTCCTGTCCAATGTGATAATGCGATATAGCTTTAATCGTGGAAGAACTGGCCCCTTGATGAAAGAGGTCTGTTAAAATTCTAGCACCGCAGAGATAGGTGCTGAAAAAGGATCCACCGTTCTCTGCCCTGCCCATATAGAGAACCTCTTCCATTTACTCCGATAAACCTGTCTGGTAGAAGGTTTATGAGCTGCTACCAAAACTGCTTTGACCGTGAAGAGATACCGGAGTCCTAATTAAGGTTGGAATTGGAGCAGCCAAGCTGTCAACTTCAGGGTCCAGATTGGGAACTGGCATTCCCAGAGGGTGAGAGATGAGATCCGAATTGGATCCAGAATCCATGGTGGATTGATTTTGTGAGACCATACTAAGGGGAACCAAGGTTGTCGAGGCCAGAATGGGGCAATGAGAATCATTCTGCTCCCCAAACTGTTGGCTTTCTGCAGAAACCTCTGCATCAGAGGAAGTGGAGGGTAGGCATAAAGGAGACCGGGAGGCCAAGCATGCACCAGAGCATCCTCGAACTCCCTGGTGGGGAAGTAGAGCGAAGAAATTGTCGCATTTGGCTTGAGGGAGAAGCAAAAGATCGCAACAGGGTTGCCCCAAACAAAATCTTCTTCGCTACTTGAAGGTTTAGGGACCACTCATGTGGAGAAAGGATGGTGCGACTGAGCTTGTCCGCAAGGATGTTGGACTTTCTGCTATCAGAAAGCGTTTGGTGGAAATTGCCCATTCCCAGACTCTCATGGCCTCTCGACAAAGGGGATAAGACCTGGTTCCTCCCTGCTTGTTGATATACCAGACTACGGACATGTTGTCTGTCTGAATCGCAATAGTCCCTGTAGGAAGAACGTGGTGAAGTGCTTGCAACGCTAGGAGCACCGCCCTCATTTCCAGGACATTTATATGCAATGATGTCTCTGTGGGATTCCACGTGCCTTGGACAATCTTTCCCGCAGAATGCCCCCACCCGAGGCAAGAAGCGTCCGTGGTCACTGTGGCTCGGGAAATGCAGCGCAAAGGGTCTTCCTGCTAGGGGCCCGGAGAAAGAAGCCACCACAGAAGGAGTCCCTGCACGCCTGCTGACCGCAATCGGAGCGTTTAGAGACGAACAAAGAGGAGACCACTGAACTTGAAGGGTCCATTGAAGAACCCGCATGCGTGGCGGGCATGAATTAGAAGC
This sequence comes from Protopterus annectens, assembly GCF_019279795.1. Taxonomy (NCBI): domain Eukaryota; kingdom Metazoa; phylum Chordata; order Ceratodontiformes; family Protopteridae; genus Protopterus; species Protopterus annectens. Next base: position 508,886,939 of record NC_056742.1, read on the forward strand.
GGAATAGCTGCCGCCATAGAACCTAGGGCCCTCAGGACCGAAGCTGCAGTTGGTGACGGTTGAAGGATCGCTGTCACATGACACCTCAGGCTGACGATACGGTCTGGGGTGAGGAGGGCTCGCATTGATCTGGTGTCTAGTCTTCCTCCTATGAAATCTATAATTTGAGTTGGATTCAGGAAAGATTTCTCCCAGTTGATCGTTATGCCCAGCCTTGGTGCTAGTTGAAGGAAGTAATCCCTGGCTGAGCACAGAAGATGCCTTGATGATGCAGTTAGGAGCCAGTCGTCCAGGTACGGAAAGACCTGTAATCCCTGGAGCCTTAGGTGGGCCGCTACCACCGCTAACACCTTGGTAAACACCCTGGGGGCTGAGGTGAGACCAAAGGGAGGACCCTGAACTGATAGTGACTGGCTCCCAGCCGGAAGCGAAGAAACCTCCTGGATCGTCTGTCCATCCGAATGTGGTAGTACGCATCCTTGAGGTCTATGGAACACATCCAGTCGTTCTCCCTCAACAGGGGGAGTATAGATTGCAGGGTGACCATCCGGAACTTTTGCTTGGTTACTGACAGGTTCAACAGGGAAAGGTCTAAAATTGGTCTTAAGTCCCCCGTCTTCTTTGGCACCAAAAAGAACCTGGAGTAAAACCCTAATCCGGCTTGATCTGGGGGCTGGATGGCTTTTTCCTAGCAGCTGCTCGATTGAGCTGCCGCCTCCTTGGTCGGGTGGAACATCTGGGAGGCTGCGAGATTTGGGGATCTTGATTAGGGGTATTGAATATCCTCTGGATATGAGTCGAAGCACCCAACTGTCTGTTGTTATGGACTCCCAAGAAGTCAGGTGCATCGAAAACCGCCCCCTGACTGCCTCCAGAGACGGACAGCCGGGCAACCCTTCAGGGCTGCTGCGTGGGTCTCTCAGAGAAGGGTTCTCTGGACCCAAATTGCCAGGAGCCCCCCTGCCTCTGGCACGACGACCTCCCCGTCCTCCTCTGCCACGGAAGGACTGGTTATCCGGAGCAGGCTGGGACTGCTGCATTCGAACCACATCTTCTTCTGTCCCTTTTGGTTCTTAGAGAAGGACCTCTGGGGAGCTGAGAAGCGGACTCGACGGCAGACAGCGTCTTCCTTTCGCTCTGGACAAGTGTCTCGCGAACAGTCTTGCCAAATAAGGCAGAACCATCGAAAGGGGCATTCGAAGGTCGCCTTAAAGGGCTCAGCAAAATCACAATGGCGGAGCCAGGCCTGTCGCCTCATGACAAGGCCTGCTCCGCTGGCTCCCTCAGTAGCATGAGACAGCAGCCGCATAGATGTGTTGGATACAGATCTGAGAGTGGCCATTCGGGTGGAATAAACCTGCTTATCCTCACTCGAGATGGACTCGGGAGATGCAGCGTACTCTTTAATCAGATCGCTGCATCCTAATGACATGCCATGTAGTTCAGCTCTCAAGGAGAAGGTCACTGAACTAAACACTCGCTTCCCAATTCGATCCATCGAACGGGACTCCTTGCCCGGAGGATGGACGGAGGGACTCTCCTGGGCCAATTCCCTCTTTGGCCGCAGCCATCATCATGGCATCTACAGGGGACCCTTACTCCAGTGGGTGCGGTCTGATGGAGGAGAAAGAATGCGGTCCGGCGCTTTGGGATAGGCTCAATGGTGTCCGGATCCTTCCACCTGATAGATATAAGATCTACCAGGGGTCAGCAGGAGGGACACCCAAGAGGTAGAAGGGCCCGCCTCGAATGCCTCCAAGAACACAGACTCGTCGAAGAAGCCTTGGGGCAGACCACCCCTGATCCTTAACATCTCCATGATGTCTCCAAATGAGACATCCTCAGGGGTGACCTGGGGAGCCTTCCCTTCATCCAAGTCCGTGTCTTCAGTGACGGACTCAGGGGAGTCCATGTGCCTCCTCTTGCACTTGCGTACTTCATCGGGGCTGTCCGAGGAGTACTCTTCAGCAGATGGATGTTCCAAGGGAACCACTTGGGACATCGAGGCGGGCTGTCCCTGGGACCGGCTGGTGGGGCCTGGCCCAACTGCAATAGAGTGCGGGATGGAGCCGTGGCAGGGACCGGGGTCCGGAGGTCCTCGACAGTGCCCTTTCCATAACGTTGAAAGCCGAGGGAGCCAGCTTCTCTAAGCCCGAGCCGACCCCACTCGGATCCGACGACGGATCGGAGTCGGAGCAAACCGCCGGATCCGAGAGACCAGTGCGCTCCGACCTGGCGGAGCCGAAGACACCAGCTCCCTCGGATCCGAGGCTCGCCCTCGGCTCCGAGGTCGGGTCAGCACCCGGCACTCAAGGGATGGGACGGATCCGAGGTGCGCCGACCAATCGGATCCGACCCACCCCGGATCCAAATCTGCACGGCGCCGAAACTCCGAACCCGTGGTATGGGTCGGAGAAGGAGCTAGGGCAAAAGAGGTCAAGCCTCCCGGTTGGGGGCTAGGAGCACTCCCATTTGCATTTGGGCCTGGATGAATTTCCTCATCATCCGTCCATATCAGCTTCGCTCATCGAAAAGGTCGATCTAGAGGAGGCCACCGGCGGACCTAGAGAACCGCCTCGGTGACCTCCTGGAAGGGCTAGCCTCCTCCTCCTCGGGTCCAGGAGAGAACCGAGGGGAGTGGAGCCGAGGAGGAGGAAAGCTAGAAGGCACAGGGGAAGCCCGCTTAGATAGCGGAGCCGAGCTGGAAGCTTCGCTCTCCTCTTGTGGTGCTTCTCCCTGTGCCTCTCCTTCTGTCTCTCCTACTAGAATCCTTCCCTCCTGCATTTTAAGGGAGGTTGAGTCCCAGCCGAGGGGAGAACTGACAGCAACAAGTTGCTGACTGGAGGGCAGAGGCCGAAGCAGTATCTGGGGGTAAAAGACCCGCCAGCACTAACTTCTCCTTAGCCGGGTTGAACCCTGCACAAATGGTACAACCAGAAGACAGGTGTTCAACCCCAAGCATTCAGTGTGGCCATCTGCTGGGGACAGCTTATGGCCACACTTTCGAAAAGACAGCCTTAGGGCTTCAGACATAACACCTAAGGCCTAAACACACAGACACACACAAAACTACGAAAACCCGAGAAATTTAACTAAAGAGGAGGGAAAGCCTTAACCACACACAACACTATCTATTTTTAAACAAAAATGAGAATTTTAACAATTTTCCTGTCAGAAAACCACTTATCTCAAAACCACCAGGAGCTCAAGAATTCCGTTGCTTCTTGAAAGCTGCAAACGAAATCTGAGGTCAGTCAGGCGGCAAGGGGTTATGGGTAAGAGGGAGGAGCTAGGAGCTCGGAGCCTAAGCTTTTGAATTGCCGGCTCGGATCCGAGGTCGGATCCGATACCCACAGGTTGCAGACGAATGAAGTCTTCCTACTTCAGATCAGCAGGTTCAAATGGAGCCTGAGTCAATTTCTCCAGAACGAAATTAAGATGCCAGGGAGGAGGAACAGGCTTCCTGGGAGGTTTAAAATTAAGGATGCATGCCTTTAAGAAATTGTTTAGCCTCAAATCTAGAAATTAATGGGAGAGTTAAAGGCAGACAAGCAAAAAAAGCTGATAAGTGGGCCTTAATAGAAGAATAGGCTAAACCTGCATTGAGCAACTCACACAGATAAGACAGAACAAAAGAAACATCCAGAGTAAGTGGGTCCAGGTCAGGAGAAAGACACCACATAGGAAACCTCTTCCATTAAGATAAGTAGGATTTCCTATTAGTAGGTTTCCTGGCCTCCTGCAGGACCTGCAGCACATTCTTGGAAAAAAAGTGTCTATGAGGAATTAAAACCCTATCACCCACAGTGTCATCATAGAAAGGTGAGGATGGATGAGAGATTCCTTGTCCTGTGTGAGAAGATCCACCCTGTGAGGTAACCTGTGATGATTGCCCTTGGCAAGATGCAGAAAAAGAGGGAACTAGTGCTGTCGTGGCCAAAAGGGAGTCACCAACAAGATCTTGGAACCATCCTGTTGAATCTTGAACAGGACTCTCAGAATGAGAGGAATGGGAGGGAATGCATAAAGAAACATCCCTTCCAAGAAAATGAGAGGGTGTCCACCTTCCATACCAGAGGACCTGAGACTTTGGCACAAAACAGAGGAAGTTGTCTGTTCACAGGAGAGGCAAAGATATCTACTTGAGGAGTACCCCATTGGTGAACAATGTCCAGAAACACATCCCTGTGAAGCATCCATTCATGGGATTGAGTGAAGGACCTGCTCGGAGTGTCTGACACAATGTTCTGATCTGAAGGAATACAAACTGCCTGAAGAGTCACTTGATACTTATAGGTTCATAGGTGTGTACTAGGATAATGGCCCTGGAGTCTTTACAAGCATAGCCCATAGGATTACCCTGGCATAGTACCACCTGACCTTAACTCCCAGTGCCTCTGTCAAGTAGAGCCACTGGAATGATCCCTGGGGTGAATTTTCTATTTCCCATCCACTCATCAAGGTTTCTCTTGAAGAGAGCCAGTGAGGCACTCAACTTGACATGTATGGAAAGTCTATTCCATAGTATGGGCAGTCTCTGGGTTATGAACCTGTCTCTCCAGCTTGTTCTGTTGATTGTGGTAATGAGGTTGAGGTCTCTGGAGCATGTAGTGCAGAGGGATTGGGATTTATTTAGCTGTAGCATTTCTAACAGAGCTAGGTCAGACTTGGCTTTGTAAGTCAAGCAGAGATCGCCTCGTAAGTAGGTGATATGAGACAAAGAATAGTTAGAGTTTTTTGCATCTGTCTATATAGTACAAGTGTTTAAGGCCTAGGATCCTCTTTGTGAGGTACTTTTGCAGACTCTCCAGTTGTAGGTAACTAGTGAGGTACATGCCAAATGAGGCATTGTACTCGATGACTGGCCTAATGAGGGAAGAGTAGAGGGAGACAATGACCTCTTTCTTCCTGGATGCAAAACCCTTAGTAATGAGATGTTCCACATAAAAGGACTTTCTGACCACAGTGGCAATGTGATGGTCAAAAGAGGGGTTGCTGTCAAACTGTGTTCCCAGATCTCTTATGATGCCTTCTTTGTTCAATGGACTACAATCAATGTGGTAATTCATGGGAACTGTTTTTTTCCCAAAAGGGATGACGACACATTTTTTGGCATTGAGCTTAAGGCCATGGTTCTGACACCAGTTGTTGGTCTCAGTGAGGCCTCTCTGTAGGATGTCAACATCACTTGGGGAATTCATTATGGCTCCCATCTTGCAATCATCTGCAAACTTTGTCAGCCAGTGTCCCTTCGTGATGGCCTGGACTTCAGAGAAGTAGATACCAAACAGGAGAGGACCCAGGGCCAAACCCTGTGGGACTCGACTCATGACTGGTCAGCAGTCTGACTTGGAGTCAGTTACTTTCACACTGTGGGTTCTATCTGTGAGCCAGTTTGCAACCCACCTAGTGATATAGGGATTGATGCCTAGCTTAGTGAGTTTTTCTATGATTCGTGAGTGGGAAATGGTAACAAAGGCCTTGGCCAGATCGAGGTAGGCTGTATGAACCACCTTGCCTTCATCCACAGCTCTGGTGACTGACTCAGAGACATCGACCAGGTTGAGCAGGCATGATCTGCCCTTCACAAAACCAAACCATGTGGGATTCAGAGTTTGGAGATTCCCTATATCCTTGTTTATTAGGTCCATGATGATGCATTCCATAGCTTTGCATATCAGACTTGTCAGGCTAATAGGGCAATAGTTCCCAGGGCATGTAGTCACTCCTCCTTTGTGGAGAGGGGTGACTGTAGCAGTGTGCCATTTGGTAGGGACAAAGATTGAAGTGAGGCTGTGGCTGAACAAGACACACAGGTGAGGTGCCAGTTCACTCTGTAGCTCATGTAGAACATAGCCAGGGATATTGTCATGTCCCATAGAAGTTGTATTCTTGGCCTTGGACAGTGCTGTTTTAACCTGTGTAGCAGTAATACTTGGTGCCTGGCAATCTGCTGCTATTGTGATTGGTCCTGTGGTGGTGGTGGAGAGAGGGGTAAAGTTGGCACTGAATCTGTTGGCCAGTATATTGGCAATATCTGTTGGCTCGGTATAGGAGGTGCCATTGTGCAACAGCTCTGAGCAAATCTGGGTATTGCCATGGAGATTCTTTACATAACTATAGAAGGCCTTGTGGTTGTCTTTACTATCTGCTGCAATTCTGTTTTCATAGCTAACTTTAGAGGATTTGATGAGGGATCTCCACTTTTTGTTGAGGCTGATAAGGGAGTTTTTCCAGTCTTGGGACTTCACTTTATTTTGCATCAGTTTCCTCCTTCTGTTGTACAGTTGGTTTATGGCAGGGGACCACCAGATTGGCTTCTTTTATTTTGGAGTGGAGCATCTTGGTTCTATTGGGTATGGTTAGATCCATGCATATGTGTACATGTTCGTACAGGACATTAGTGTATGACAGACAGATCCAATAAGAGAAGTGCCAGCTGGTAAAAAAGGTAAGACCTTGTTCCCCCTGTTTGTTGATATAGCACATAACTGTGGTATTGTATGTGAACACCTTTAGAGTCCTCAGAGAGAAAAGAGGATGAAAAGCTTGAAGAGCCAGCATAAGAGCTCTCATCTCTTTGATGTTGATGTGCTCCTTCTGCTGATGAGATGACCACACCCGCTGAACCTTCAGGGAGACAAACGTTGCTCTTCATCCCACATCTGAAGCATCTGTGAACAGATCCTGAGAGGGAAGAGAAGGATGAAAAGGGAGCCCTGGATTCAGAGACAACCACTGAATCCAACACAAAAATTCCTTGTTGAGACAAGAAAGAAGAGGAACTGTAAAGTCTAGAGGATGTGCATGGTGAAGCCACACCAACTTCAGAAACCACTGGAACTTCCTCATGTGGAGTCTGGCCAGAGGGAGCATTGGAATGGCAGAAGCCATGAACCCCAGAGCTCTAAGAAACTCCATGGCTGCAATGGAGACCAGGGGAAGAAGAGTTTGAAAGTAAGAAATGAGAGTTAAGGCCTTTAGAGGAGGCAGGGATGTCAGCATTGGCACTGTCTGAATCCTGCAACCCAGAAAGACATGATCTTGAGAAGGAGTCAGAAAAGACTTTTTGAAATTTATCATGAACCCCAGACTCTGAAGAAGAGAAATGGCAAAACAAAGATTTTGCAAAAGGATCTCCGGAGAAGATGCCTGAATCAGCAGGTCATCCAAGTAAGGAAATATTTGAATCCTTGAAGCCTGCAAAATGCAATCACAGGAGCGAGGCATTTGGTGAACACCCTTGGGGCACTAGAAAGGGCAAAGCACAGAACTGAAAATGCCAGGAAGCAGCAGAGAAATGCAAAAACTTCCTGAAAAGAGGATGGATTGGAATATGGAGATAAGCATCCTTGAGGTCCAGAGACACCAGAAAGGCCTGAGGGAGCAAGAGAGGAAAAGGGGACTGAAGGGACAACATCCGAAAGGAAGGCACCTTCAGAAAGGTGTTTAGATGAGGGAGTTCTAGAATCAGTCTCCAAGTACTTTCTTTTCTTGGCACTAGAAACATTCTTGAATAAAACCTCTTCCTCCTTTGGGGCACAGGCACCTCTCGAATAGTACCATGAGACAAGAGATCTCAAAGAACCTCTGGGAAAAAAAGAATGTGTATCCCAAGGAGGCTGAGGAATTCCCATAAAAAAGGATGGGAAATCCACACCATGAAGTACCCCTGATGAATGATTGACAGAACCCAAGAATCCTGGATGAATCAAAGCCAAATAGGAAGAGAAAGGTGAAGAGGAGGAATGTGGCTAGGAGCAGATGGATAGTCAGACAGCACCTAGTTTGTCAGAAAAGGACAGCTTTAGAATCCCTGCAGTCTGAGTGGTCTTAGCATGAGGAGCCCATTTACCTTCCTTTTAACCTTTAGCAGGAGGGTGAGATTGCCTACGAGCAAAGACTGGCCTAAAAAAAATGTTATGTACTTACCATAATGTTCCATGTGAGTTGTTCATTTCACCTTCATTCTTTACTGATGGGTTCAGAGCCGATCCCTCGGCTCTGAGTCGACACCTACTGCAAAGCTCGAGGATTTCTAGTAGCTCGAGGCCAAGTCCATATCCCATGATGCACCCCGTGTTACCTCAGATCTTGTTTGCTGGGTAAAATGATACCATATGTCATTCTATAACTCCATAAGAGAGAAAGTGTAGAAAGGTTGAGTGACCAGGAAGAATCTAGCATCTCGGTCTTCTGAAAGCCAAGGAGGGGTTAGGAGGGAGGGACGTAAAAATGAAGGTGAGATGAACAACTCACATGGAACGTTATGGTAAGTACATAACTTCTTTATGTGAAGTTGATCTATCTCATCATTCATTCTTTACTGATGGGTAGCATCCCAAGCACCATCAACCTCGGGTGGCTCACGGGAGTATATTTCTCAGGACCGTGGATCCAAAGGAGGCCCTGTCCCTAGAGGCCCTGTCAACTTTGTAATGACTGATAAAGGTATAAGGTTTTGACCAAGTGGCTGCTGCATAAATGTTATCAATAGGATGTCTGGCAGAAAAAGCAGATGATGTAGAAACTGCTCTGGTTGAGTGAGCTTTATTTTTATTCTGCAATGGCATATTGTCAGCTGAATAAGCAAAGGTGATACAATCAGATAACCATTTAGACAGAGTTGTTTTAGCCACTGGCATACCCTTCCTGGAATCTGAGAATGAAACAAAAAGCTGGTCTGATTTCCTGAAATCTTTTGTTCTATCCAAATAAAATCTGAGCTGTCTGTGAACATCAAGTTTGTGCAGCATGTACTCTAAATTGTTGGAATGGTTGGAGAAGAAAACTGGCAAATCAATAATTTGGTTGAGATTAGTTTCAGTGAAAACTTTGGGTAAGAAAGAGGGGGTTTGTTCGAAGTGAGACTCTGTCAGCATGAAAAAATCAAATAAGGAGGCTTGATGGATAAGGCCTTTAGCTCTGACACTCTGTGGGCAGAAGTAATAGCCACTAAAAAGATGGTTTTCCATGACAAAAATATGAGGTCACATGAGGAAGCTGGTTCAAATGGCAAAAGAATTATGCAGGAAAGCATAAAATTTAGACTGCATGGAGAATAGGGAGATTTTACAGGTGGTCTGATATGAAAAGTCCTTTTGAGAAAGGCTTTGGATAATTTGTGTGACATAATATTCAATCCATCAAATCCCAGATGAAAGTTAGAAATGGCAGCAAGTTGAATATAGACTGTAGCTGCTGCAGCTCCTTTATTAAATATCATGGTTAAGAATTCTAGAATAGAGGCCATAGGGGCTTGGTAAGGATCAATATTGTTTTTAGAGGCCCATATAGAAAATATTTTTCCATTTTCTGAGGTATGGCTTCCTCATAGAGGATTTATGAGATGATAGGAGAATTTGCTTTGTCTCATTGGAAAGGTTATGGAACCTGGCTATGATGGGAATTGGAACAGCCAAGCTGTCAGCTTCAGGGACTGCAGAAAGGGATGAAGTTCCCCCGACGAGTGCGTCAGAAGGCCTGGAACTGGGTCCAGAATCCAGGGGTCCTCCAAAAGATGAAGTCGGAGGAAGGGGAACCAAATCTAGTGAGGCCAATGAGGGGCAATGAGAATGATGGTCCTTCCCAGGGTATTTGTTTTCTGTAGAACCTTGGGTATCAAAGGGATTGATGGGGATGCATAGAGGAGACCCGGAGGCCAATCGTGAACGAGTGCATCCCTTGGGGCTTCTCCAGGAGGGGGAATCAGGGTGAAATAGCTTCTGCATTTGGTGTTCATGTGACTGGCAAAAAGGTTGCAGCAAGGCTAGCCCCACCTGTGGAATATCCTGTCTGCTATTTCCGCTTCAACTTGTCTGCTATCGCGTTGGATTTCTCCGGGATGTGCATTACTAACAGAAAGCACTGGGTGGAAATAGCCCACTGCCATACTCTGAGGGCCTCACGACAAAGGGGGTATGATCTGGTTCCTCCTTGTTTGTTCAAATACCAGACCACTGACATGTTGTCCGTCTGAATCACAATTGTACCTAGAGGAAGAGAGTCCTGGAAGTACTGCAACGCCAAAAGTACTGCTCTCATCTCTAGGACACTGATATGCAGATGTGTCTCTTGATCGGTCCATGTGCCTTGGGTTGTCTTTCCCTGAAAATGCCCCCACACCCTATCAGGGAAGCATCAGTGGTCACTGTGGCCACTGGAGGGGGTAGCAAAATGGGTGTCCTATCGTAACATGAAGTGAGGTCAACCACCACAGAAGATCCTTTTTGCAGGAATTTGTGATCGTTATCATGTGAGACATGGGGAGCTCTTGGTAAGACCATTGAGTGAACAACAGCCATTGTAGTATCTGCATGTGCATACGACCCAGTGGTATGGCTAGAATTGCGGCTGCCATCAAACCTAACAATTTCAGAACATCTGATGCTGGTGCTTTGTTTTGGATATTAGAATGCGGACATGCTGGCGGAGATGTAAGACTCTTTCTGCTGGAAGTCTTAGCGTGGTGGTGGTGGTGTCCAGTTCTACTCTGATAAAGACGATATGCTGCAATGGCGATAAGGCAGATTTTTCTGAGTTTATTGTAATGCCCAGCTGATTGCAGAGTGACAGAGTGGACTCCCTGGCCTGAATGACTTGATGCCTGGTGGTGACAGTAAGGAGCCAATTGTCTAGGTACAAAAACACCTGGAATCCTAAATGTCTCAGGTGAGCCATGACCACTGCCATGTATCTGTTGAACACTCTGAGGGCTGTAGTGAGACGAAAGGGCAGGACTAGAAACTGGTAATGATTGGCTCCCAGCCTGAAGCACAAATGATCCCTGGATGGCCTGGCCATTTTTATGTGGTAGTACGCATCCTGGAGATCTATCGAGCACATCCAATTGTCTTTCCCTAAGACGGGAAGTATTGACTGAAGTGTGACCATCTGAAACATCTCTTTCTTTACAGATTTGCTTAAGTCTGCTAAGGTCCAATATAGGTTTCCAGTCCCCTGTCTTCTTTGGAACTAAAAAGAATCTTGAGTAAGTTCCGGATCCTGTGTGGTCTGCTGGGACTGGTTGGATGACTCTTTTTCTTAGCAACATCTGGACCTCTACTATTGCTTGTTCCCTGTAACTGGGTGGAACGTCCGGGATTTTCCATGTCAGTGGAGGGGGTGTGGCAAATGGGATGAAGTATCCCCTGGAAATTATACTTTGTACCCAGTTGTCATTTGTTATTTTGAGCCAGGCATCTGGGTACAAAGATAAGCGACCCCCAACTGCCTCCAGAGCAGGACAGTTGGGCCTCCTTTCAGGAGCACTGGTAGGGCTTCCCAAAGAAGTGATCTCTGTCACCCTGGTGTTGCAGAAGGAACACAAGCACATCCAGGAGTGTCTTCTAAGAGCAACTCCTGTACCTGCTGCCCTACTCATTCCATCAGCTGCATATGAAATGAGGCACATGGATGAGTTCACTATAGAATTGAGGGTAGCAAGCTGGGTGGCAACTTTGTCTGTAGCTCCTGCAGTTACTGTACCCTGAAGAGTATCTCCCAGCTCTTTAAGGAGATCTCTTTGTAGTCTGATAAAATGGGTAAAATAGTTAAGCAAACGAAGAGCAAAAGTCATTGAGCTAAACATGTGCTTCCCATATCTATCCATGACCCTGGAGCTTCTCTTAGGAGGATGGATAGACAAGGAAGTTTCAGACATTTCCTTTTTGGTGGCTGCTGCCACCACCATAGCATCGACTAGCACACATTTTGTCAAGATGGATTTATCTAGGGGGACAGATATGAACTTATTAGGCCTCCTAGGGACAGGGTCCATAGTATCCGGAGACTCCCACACCCTTCGTGAGACCAGCTGCATAAGATCATTGAAGGGTGGAGACACCCAAGAGGTGGAAGGCTGAGACCCAAAAGCCTTCAGGAGGACTGACTCATCTTCAGTAGGGTTGGTGGACTGCCAGTCACCCCTCTGTCTAAGGATTTCCAGTATCTCAGCAAATGAGATATCCTCAGAGGGGGACCATGGGGACCCTTCTGATTCATCCACGTCAGTGTCAGATGTTAATGACTCCTGAGGTGAGTCCAAATGTTTCCTCTTACACACTCTCTTCCTGGGAACCTCATCAGTAGGAGCTTCTGGGGAGGTCTCAGAAGAGCATGGGCCATGCAATGGGGCTTCCTGAGGCTCTGGGTCTCTGTGCTTAGCAAGGGTCTGTGAGGCAGAAGCAGACACAGGTGCTTTGGGGGATGAAGAAGCCAGACCTGAAGTTGAGGATGTCTTGGGAGACATAACTCTCCTCATAGCTTCAAAGGAACCTCTGCTCTGATGCAAAGAGACAGACAGATCCGAGGAAACCGTCAATAGCCCCGGCACTGGGACAGTGGGCTCTGAGTCTGAGGTAGGAGCCGAGTTCATTCGAGCCAAAGCCCTGAGAGGCAAAGTCAGAACCAACAAGTCAGTTCGACTATCCTCCCTGGACCCGACCAGAGAGTGTCAGCTCCAAGAGTCCTCGATCAGCACCGAGGACATCAGAGTGAATGGAGCCAAAGACACTGGAGCAGGCATCAGCTCCGAAGGCTCTATAATCAGCAGGTCCAACTCCTACGGCTCCGAAGGACTGGTATGGCTCAGAAGAGGAAGAGATATAGCTGGCATAAGGGTCTTTGGCTCCAAAGCCACCTGGGTTGGAGCTAATAACAATTTGGCAAAGGCCAGTGCCTGTAAAAGCTTCTGCACCGCCCAATCCACATCCAAATCAGATAGGCTTACAGAAGATCGAGATGATCGGACTGATGGTACCGACTAGAGTAGAGGTGATTTAGGAGCTTCGGATACCGGTTCTAAGACCGGGGACTGGCTCTGAAAAGAAAATACAGATGGCTCCAAGACCTGTGGAGCCGATGTCACAGACTCTTTAGATTTTTTTGATTCTCCAGAAGTCTTGGAGGACTTTGAGGACTTACTAGATCCATCCTGGTCACTCAAAGTCTCCTGGAAAGAAGGTTTCAACAAACCCCTATCAATAAGCTTCCTTTTTCTCTCTTGGAGGACTCTAGAGGAAAAAGAATGACATATAGAACATGTTTCTTGTAAGTGCAAGGCACCGAAGCAGTAGACACAATTCACATGGCAGTCAGTAACCGACATCTTTTACCCACATTTAGGACATTTTTTAAACTCCGACTTAGGGTGTTTGTCTTTGTCATCAGCCATGACAGAAGTGGACACACCCAACAACAGCAAGTATAAATTAGCTTTCTAATAAAAACCAGGCTAACTATCAGCACACACACACAAGCCTTTAACTAAGGCTAACTAACTAGTCAAAGGCTTTCTAATAAAAAACAGGCTAAAGATAAGCACACAAGCCTACAATTAATTCTAACAAGCATACACACCCAAAATGATTAAACAGATAATCTGAATAGCAAGTAAACTGTAATAATATACTATGCTGTGGAAAAAAATGTGACAAAAGGTCACTGAATAAACAGTTACTGTACACTAAGTAATCACACTGTACTATGCTAATAAGAAAAGTGACAAAAGGTCACTGAACAAGCAATTTTTTAGTCAGAAATTTTAAATAGGCCTATCAGAAAAAAACGAGGCCAAATATAAAGCTAAGAAAAGTACACAGGGAAGAGAACACTGCAGAAAAGGCTTTAAGAGCCTATCTATCTTAATATCTAACTATTTTAATGATAATCCAACAATAAAATTTGAAAATAGAAAAGTAATAAAGTTTTTACTGGCCCGAGCTAGCAAGAACCTCCGATCAGTTGCAGCAGCAAACTAGATCTGAGGTAACTCAGGGTGCATCATGGGATAGGGACTTGGCCTCGAGCTACTAGAAATCCTCGAGCTTTGCAGTAGGTGCCGACTCAAAGCTGAGGGATCGGCTCTGAACCCATCAGTAAAGAGTGAATGGCGAGATAGAACAACTTCACATGGGTAGTTTCTCTGGAATTTAGGCAAAGGAAAAACAAAGACATGTTTAAGCTCCTGTAAAGCCTTCCTCTTGTCTTGAAGAGACTTAAACCAGCAGTCGCTTCCCCAAACAAAAGTTTATTATCCAAAGGAGCATCCATCAACTTAGCCTTAATATCATCGGGTAAAGGTTGATGCCTAACCCAAGAATACCTCCTCAGTACTGATCTACAGAAAAAAATGGATCGAGACAAAGAGACCAACATTTAAAACAGCATTTGGACTGGTGGCAAAGAAGTTCTGAGGTAGGTATGCCTGAACGTCACCTTTATGCCTTATGCTACGTGAGAAGTGTTTAGGTGATATTCAGCATACCTTAAAGGAATGATAGGCTTTGGAGACTGGCCAGATGATGGGCTTCACAGCAGGGAATCCCATAAGTTATGAATACTGCAGTGGTGAATGTAAGTACATCTACTGTATATCCTTATTTTAAAACCCCACCTCTTAGCTAATTCAGTTTCTATGAAGTATTGTTGATTGATGTGATTGTTTGTAGTTACTGCTTGTTCACAGGACTTTCTTTTATTTGAACCTAAATAGTAGAAACTCATTTAACTGATACTAATTTGTATCTAACTAGTTGCTGTATACTTATAGCCATTAAGAGAATGATTGTGTATTTTGATCTAACTATGGTTTTATTTATACCGTCCTATGCCATTGTGCTATTACCACTTTTGTATTTGACCATCAATGAATGTGGCTTGGGTTGTGATTGAAAACGCTCCTTGGACTAGTTAATTAACTCTGTTAATAACTGTTAAATAAATAAATCTAAGGAGGCCATTGGGACTTCTAAGTTCAAGACTCTTCAGGGTGAACCCTGGAACAAAATAAAAGTAATTTCAACCATCGAACAGAATCACCAAGTTCTAAACTTTTTTGAAAAAGCATTTTTGTGCGGAGGCAAGTCCCCAGTAGGGGTCTGCATCCCAACACCCCTATAGCAGCGCATCTTACATGTAAGTACTCATTATCATCCCTACAATTGGAGAAGAGGGAATCTCAGAGTAAGTACATATTCCACATAATCACAATTACATTATGGCTACTTGGAAGATTGCACCTGCTGTCCCGAACATACAACCCCAGTCCCCCACATACACACACATTGTTTATTCATGTTTGTAAAGAGTGGCTACCCTGATTCCCACTTCTAACAGATATGCTATTTCACATGCTCTTCACCTTGGTCAGTCTTTCTTCTCTGATTTTCAGAATGTAATATAGAAGTTAGCATTATTAAGCCCAGAAGGACACATCCATTCTTATTTGCCATGTACTCAGTTCTCTGTCCTACCCCAAAGATGAACTATGCTTACTAACAATTATTTTCAAAGCATAAAGACCAAGTGCAGCCAAAGGCACTAAATGAATGAGCTGTTGCACAAAAGAAGTAGCCCAGTGATCCACCAGAAAGGTTATGCACAAAGTTAGGAAATGCCATTTTGGTGATCCTGTGCATGCGTGTGATACTGTACGTGTGTGTATTCCCATGCAGATATGGGCTTGGCGTGAGCGACAATTGCATGACTGACATGCCAGATGTCTGTGATGTCATATTCAAATTATGCTTGCACATATTTGATATTGACATCATGCATACAATTTAGCCTTTTCGTTACTGTAGTGAGGTCTTGGTGTTTGTATATTTAATTTGTAGTGGGTGTTGGGGGCACAGGGTGACACTTCAAAAATGTAAAAAAAAAATGCATTAGGTAATTGTAGTTCCCCTTTGAGGTAAGTGCCGAATACTTGATGAATATTCATGTGGCTGGGGAAGACATCAACAGGGATATTCAGGATTCAGGCGGGACTTGGTACTGCGCATCTGGGGAGGTACTCAAGTACATGATTGCTGCCATTTCACTGAGGCTAAAACATTTTACTGTGGGCAGGTTGACTACAATAAACTTACGATTCATTCTATAAGAAACTGAAAGATGGATATTTTGTAACTCACAACTCACGCTGAACCCTAAAAAATGAAACTACTATTTTTCCCCAAATCCCTCTCTCTGGAAAAAATAAAGTCCTCTCTCTTGATAATACAACCACTGAAATCACCTCTCATATCATATTATTATGGATAATAGTGGATTGTGACAACCCTCTACTAGACCAGTAATCAAGGAACCTCAATCCTCACCACTGGCACCAGGGGGGACATTCACTTGGAGGATAACAGGTACACACACAGTATTTCCACATGCAGCTCTCTCCATCAAGTGCAATTTCCCTTAAGAGCACACACAGAGACTGCAGTCAGTCCAGGGCTGGTTTCTTCCTCTTTCTCCAGATCCCCAGTAAGACTCCCCACTGGTGCAGCTATAGATTGAGATCTCAGCTGAGTGACCAAGCCAAGACCTCCAACATCCTCTCTGTCCAACCACGGTTCATGTCTCTGCCCAAGCAAAAAAACAGAGAATTCCACCGAAACTATGAAGCCAATAACAGTTTAATGCTCAAAGTCCATAAGTTTTCACATAAAAAATTCCATATATCCACGAACAACTAAGCACTTTCGCCAAGGTTAAAAAACCATAGGCATCTTCAGAGTTGTTCGTTTACAATGCATTCTCCCCTTTTATACAACTTCCTTTACATTAATTAACCAATCACTTAATACAATTGATAATCACTTAAAACACAATAAACTGAGTATTAACAACTGCCTGATCTATCAAAAAGGCTTGTCAAATAATCAATCATGCCCCCCCAGTAAAAACACAGGGTTGCTGGTCCTTTAAGGGAGTCTGGTGTTTCTAATCGAGAAACAAGGGGGGAACGTAAAGATTTCAGTACGTGGTTCAGTGTTCCGGATGTGGATTGGTCGGTTGGTAATGAACGAAGGTCCAATTCAAACTCTGTTTTTTTCTGTTTTGCTGGTCATTGACCAGTTGCGTTGTGTTTATCTCTGCCCAAGTAGCTGATATACACACTCTTTGAGGCTTGATTTACACACACACACACACACACACACACACACACACACACACACACACACACACCTGGGAAATGCTGGCACAGGTTTACTAGCTATGCCCCCTTCTGCCCAGACCATAAGGTAGTTAC
Organism: Protopterus annectens; assembly: GCF_019279795.1. Classification (NCBI taxonomy): domain Eukaryota; kingdom Metazoa; phylum Chordata; order Ceratodontiformes; family Protopteridae; genus Protopterus; species Protopterus annectens. The sequence continues at coordinate 508,903,968 of NC_056742.1, forward strand.
ACTGTCACCAGTCACTCCTTGACAGCTAGTTTAAGGGCCTTAACAAAGGGTGTCTATTCTTACTGTGTAATATTAATATTAATACAAATGGTCATCTGACTAAGAGCAAGGCTATTTGGAGTAGCCCACAAAGTGACACCAAATAAATATGCAAGTACTCTCAAAACTTAAATATATCTACAAATATCAGCCACAATGAAAGGTTTAAATATATTAAAAATATATTAAAAGTACAGGACAATACTAAATATCACTTCACAGTGACATCAGAGTTCAAAACCACGGGAAATATTTAAAATAACAGTGCAGTACAGGCTTGCACAAATAGAGAAAAATATTCAAACTAAGCTTTACTAAATTCCTGACTGTATCTAAGAGAATTACTATACCCTAAAAACTTACTAACAGAGCAAGGCAGATGTAGTGAATAGTTATTGTTGTTGTCAGGTCCAAGACAGAATGCAGAATGCTTTGTTTCACTAAGAGACTTAAAATAATATCTAAAATATTGCTGCTAAGATGGCTTGCAGAATGACATAATTTCTGGTCATCTGACTTCTAGTTCTCATGAAAATCTCCCATTGCTGAAGCTGGCAGTATTTATCATCTACCTGTAAAATATTCATACAAGGGCTTTTGCTCAGATCTTTTGCAGATGCTGGAAGTCATAAAACAATTACATTCTTAAATGCTTCCAAAGTTGCAGTTAGTGCACCATAAAAACAATACAGAAAGCTTCCTAGTACAGACTTTGTGTCTCTAGCTGCACTGAAACATCTTTTAAGGTATAGTCTATAAAGTAATTTAATTTCAGATATTTTTTCTAAAGTTTGTTGGACCGAGGTTAACCTCCTGTTTTCCAGTTTCCACTGTTAAAATATATACATTTAAACAGTTACATTAGTGCATGTACCTTTCTATCCTCTTCCAGTAGGGCACACTGTGGATACATTTTAAACACAGCACTTTACAAATATCTTTTCAACACAAACATCTATACCAAGCAGTTTGATATACACATGACATACAGTCCTAATACATTTGCAACACATGCATCTTATATAAATTAGTTTGATATTCACAAATAACATATAACTATTTACAAACGTCCAGCTAGCTGTGCTGGCAGCACCTCCTTTCATTACACTCTTCCACCCTTCGAAGACTCAAGCTAGTTTTTCAAGTGATCCTTGAAAAACATTGCCTGAGAGGAATGAGCCTGTCTGGGAATACATTACCCCAGTCTCTGTCTTCAGATTCCAGCTGCCTTTGCATTGCTGATCCCATTACAGTCTTGCACTGTCATATCATATGCTTGCAACCCTAGGTTCCACCATAGTAACTTCAGATTTTGCTGGCTGGCTCCCTGTAGCCATAGATACTCCTCAGACTCCTCCTGCCTTCTACTGCAAATACGCAGCACAAGGGTTTCTCTATCATGGTATGGTTTCATCATGTTAATATGATACATTTTGTGCCCCTGCCTCCTGTCTAGCAGTTCTGAAATGTAGTTAACATCACTAACCTACCTTACCACTATGAAGGGTCTCTCCAAAGCTTCCTGCAACTTGTTGTGTCTGACAGGAATGAGAACCATAACCTGCTTTCCCACAGCATACTCTCTAGCTTGAGCATTACTGTCATGCCAGACATTGTTCAGCTGTTGGGCTTCTCCCAGGTTCTCCTGGGCCAAGCCCATGAGTTCCCTGAGCCTTGTCCTGAGGTTTAGGACATATGTCACAACAGACTCCGTCTGGGATTCACACTCACCCTCCCACTCATCGCAAATCAAATCTAGAGGTCCCCTCACCCTATGCCCATACAGCAACTCAAAAGGTGAAAAACCTGTGGATTCTTGGGGAACCTCTCTATAGGCAAACAACAGATGGGGCAAATATTTGTCCCACTCCCTCTTAAACTGGTCTGTAGATGTCCGTAGCATGTACTTGAGTGTAGAGTTTAACCCCTCAACAAGACCATTAGTCTGGGGATGGCATGGGGTGGTCCTTGGGTGCTTCACCCCACAGTGCTTCCACAGACAAGCCAGCAGGTCTGACATGAAATTGGCACGTCTGTCAGTCGGTATTTCTTTTGGGAAACCTACCCTGCTGAAAATCTCTAATAAAGCATTTGCCACCTTTTCTGCCTTGATGGAGGACAGAGACACCACCTCAGGTTATCTGGTAGCATAATCTACTACCACTAGGATATACTTCTTTCCTGTGGAACTTGGGGTATTCAAAGGCCCCATAATATCCATAGCTACCCTCTGAAACAGCTCCTCAGTCACAGGCAAAGACATCAAATGTGATTTGACCTTGTCTCCTGCCTTGCTTACTTTTTGGCACTGCTCACAGGTTCTGCAGTACCCTGTTACATCGCTAGAAATCCCAAGCCAATAAATGTTCTGCATAATATGTCTCTTTGGGTTACCTTCATTTCATCGACAGCTCATTTCACTGACAAGCAAATCAGCAAGACCATTTCACTGAATGTTCATTTCACTGACAACTCATTTCATCGATAGTGATATATGACCTTTTCCCCACTGTAGTGCAACCCTGGAGTTAGAATATGTAGCAAGGGGGATGTGGGGGGCACATTGTGTATACATTTAACATTTAAGCTATAGAGATGTATACTTACAAGTGCAATGAATAACTTTTGCAGAAAACAATATACAACCAAAGTATGTGGGGAGCTTTGCCCCCACACCCCCCAATGTGAAATGGGTTGTCAGTGAAATGAGGTTTCAGTGAAATGGTCTTGCTGATTTGCTTGTCAGTGAAATGAGCTTTCGATGTTCTGAAGGTAACCTGTCTCTTTGTATGCTTTATGCCAATATGTCCTGCAAAGGGAATGTCATGGGCTATGCTTAGAAGTGCCAGATGGTAGGCTCTGGGCACTACCAACTGCTGTATTCTCTCACTTTCTAGCCCTCCTTCAGGTGTCCACTGTCTAAACAGTAATCCTTTATTCCAGTATACAGATTCCCTCTTCCCTTGATAATTTAATTAGGTGCCTCACTAGCTACCTCCTCATGCCTTGTAATGTAGGGTCTGAGAGCTGAGCCTGTCTCAACTCTTTCTGTGTAACCCTTCCCAGGAAATCTGGTATCCTCTGACAGTGGTGCCTCACTGTCAACCTGGGTACTACTACTCAACTCTGCCCTTGTAGTCACTTTCTCCAAGAGAACATCAGTACCCACCAGCAGCTGTGGCTCACCTTCAGTCTCATTGCTACAGGGTAGATCCCTCTCTGAAGTAACCACCTCACCAGTCCTGGCTTCAAGTGTGTGGTTTGTCTGGGTCCCCCAGCCTACCAGACCCACATGCCTGTCTCGGAGCCTGACTGCATGTAACTGCATGCACACAAGGTACTGCATTATCAAAATCATTCCCTATCAAGACATCTGCAGGGCTATCCTCAAACACACCTACTTGCTTGCTTCCTTTTCCACCCTTCCAGTCAAGGTGAACCCTAGCCAAAGGTATTTGAAATTGGCTCCCTCCTAAAGCTCTGACCGGAGTAGACTGCCCAAACAAGTAGTGCTCCTCTTTAATCATTGCAGGCTTCAGAATGGTTAGGTCAGAGGCTGTGTCTGTCTTAGCAGTGGCCTTTTTCCCATGTACATAGATAGGACATAACCTCTTGTGGTAGTTTGGCACCCTTGTTGTCTCCAGACAACTTACTGCTGGCATTCTGTCAATCCCATTTGCTGGTTCACCTACCTTTTGTTCCCCACCTTGCCTCCATGGACATCTATATGCTACATGGCCCCACTGGTTACATTTAAAACATGTAACTCTTGACTCTGGCCGTGGACCTGAACTAGTGGCTTCCCCTGTTAGTGGTGGACTCTGTTGGGGTGGTTTAGACTGCCAAACTTGGGTTCCCTTATATCCATGTGCAGCACTGGGTATCCCTTTCCTGTGCACTGATGCCCTGCTTGCTAGGTGTAGGTCTCCTTTTTCCCCAAACTCATCTGTTGTACTGCATTACCTATCTGCCAACCAGATTCTTATGTCCTCAGGCAAAGTGATAAGGGCTTGTTCCCTCACCAAAAGGTATGCCAGCCCTTGAAAAGTGGTGACCTCACACCCACTCACCCACCTATGAAAATTAGTGCTTAACTCAGCAATATAATCACACACACTTTAATCTGCCTTGTGTCTATGCTCACAAAACGTTTTTCTATAAGCTTTAGGTGTTAACTTAACATACTCTAATAAACCATTTTTAACTGTATTATAATTTAAGCAATCAGTATCAGACAATTTAGAAACAGCAGCTTACCTTTACCATGGAGTAAGGGGGTCAGAAACTGTACCCAGAGCCCTTGGTCAGCATTATACTGTTTTCAAATCCTTTCAAAATTATTAATAGAACTATCAGAATTATCCCCCTCTGTAAACTGTGGGAGACGTTTACTGACCTTTACTGCTTCTGGGGTTCAGTTATTCCCTTCCCCATTACCTCCATGACCCTGGTGAAGGGTCAGCATTTCCTTTTCATGTTGCCTCTGCCTCTCATTTTCTTTGGCTTCCAAATGCCGCAGTCTCTCTGCTGATTCTGCTTTGAACTCCAAATGCTGCAGTGTCTCTTCTGTTTCTATTTCCAAACATTTGGCATCCAGTTCAAGTCTCTTTTAACACCAGATGGATTTTTAAGTCATCTGAGGCAAAGTTGAACTGTCCATTTTCTGAGAGCTGTACATCTCCAAGACCAGTCTGGTTATCCTCCTGGCTCCTGGTCTGTGATGCAGCTGTAGTTAAGGCTGCAATCATTTCTCTTTTAGTCAGTTTGACATGCCCTAGTCCTTTGGCTTGGCAAATCTCAGCCAACTGGTTCTCTGTCAGCTTGCCAAAATCCTCTGCTGACATCCTTGCCTGCTCTCCCTGACTAATTAAGCTAGCAAAAAATAAATAACACTGTTGTGATATGAAACTCTGAATGTCTACCATGTGGCTGCTTAAGAGTACAAACACCGTCCTTAGTGACCACTGTTTATAGGCTACAGAAGTTCAATATCCACACCACTGAATCCCAGTATATCATATGGTGATCCCAATACTGCCAGCCAATTAATATGTGATGTGGATATCCCACCACTGCCCATCAATTAATATGCGATGACCCTCCACTGGACCAGTAATCAAGGAGCCTCAATCCTCACCACTGGCACCTGTAGGGGAATGTTCACTGGGAGGATAACAGGTACACACACACTATTTCCAGGTGCAGCTATCTGCATCAAATGCAATTTCCCTTAAGAGTACACAGAGACCTCAGTCAGTCCAGGGCTGGTTTCTCCCTCTTCCGCCAGATCCCCAATAAGACTCCTCACTGGCACAACTATAGAGTTGGAATATCAGCTGAGTGACCAAGCCAAGACCTCTAGCTCCCCCTCTGTCCAACCAGTGCTTCGTGTCCCTGCCCAAGTAGCTGACACACACACTCTTTGAGGTTAGACTTAGACAGACAGCTTGGAAAGGTTGGCATAGGTTTACTATGTATGTTCCCTTCTGCCCAGACTATAAGGTAGTTACCACTGCCATCAGTCAATTCTTGATGGCTACTTTAAGGCCCTTAGCAAAGAGGGTCCAATCTTACTGTGTAATATTAATATTAATACAAATGGTAGTGTGACTAAGAGCAAGGCTATTAGGAGTGGCCCACACAGTGTCACCAAATAAATATGCAAGTACTCTCAAAACTTAAATATATCTACAAAGATTAGCCATGATTAAAGGTTTTAATATATTTAATAATAAATAATAAAAGAACAAGACAATACAAAATATCTATCCACAGTGACATCAGAGTTCAAAACCACAGGAAATATTTAAAATAACATTGCAGTACAGCCTCTCAAAAATAAAGAAAAATATCCAAGCTAAGCTTCACTGTGTTCCTGGCTGCATCTAAGAGAACTACTACACCCTAAAATGTACTAATAGAGCAAGGCAGAGGTGGTGAATGGTTCTTGTTGTTGTCAGGTCCAAGACAAAATGCAGAATGCTCTGTCTCACTAACAAGCTTAAAATAATATCTAAATTACTACTGCTGAGATAGCTTGTAGAATGACATCATTTCTGGTCATTTGACTTCTAGTTCCCAGTTAAATCCCCCATTGCTGAAGCTGGCAGTATCTATCATCTACCTGTGCAAATACTCATACAAGGGCTTTTTCTCAGATCTTTGCAGATGCGGGAAGTCATAAAACAATTACATTCCTTAATGCTGCCAAAGTTGCAATTATTTCACCCTAAAGACAACACAGAAATCTTCCTAGTACAGACTTTGTGTCTGTAGCTGCATTGAAGCATCTTTATGGCATAGCTTATAAAGTAATTTAATTACATATATTTTTTCTAAAGTTTGCTAGACTGAGGTAAACTTCCTGTATTCCAGTTTCCACTGTTAAAATACATACATTTAAATAGTTACAATAGTGCATGTATATTTCTGTTCTCTTCTAGTAGGGCACACAGTGGATACATTTTAAACGCAGCACTTTATAAATACCTTTTCAACACAAACATATGTACACAGCAGTTTGATATACACATGACATGCAGTTCTACTACATTTGTAACACAAGCATCTTATATAAATTAGTTTGATGTTCACAAATGCAAGGGCACTGGAACCATAGAGTGAGGGGTAGAGACTACCCCACACACACTTTTACAGCTGTAAGACCTGTCTCTTAACAAAGCTGCAAGACCTGTCTCTTAAAGAAGTGACATAGGCAATTGAGGATCCATGTGTGCATCATGCGTGGCATGTTAACGTGGATTCAAACATGAGCATGTGGAAGGTAAGTGCATTTTATGGGTTCAAGGTTAAGGAGAATTATGCTGTTTCCCGGAGTACTGATCAGAGGAGAGTTTTCTCTGCTGTCCCCGATCACTCTGCTGCGTGATTCATGAGATATTTTTTTATCTACAGTCATCTGCTGCCCCCAACTGATTGTGTGTGTGTGTGAGCACCAGATCTAAGGGACTTGTTGTTACCCTCACATTGAGATCGTGAGAGGGCACTACATCAGGGAGTGGCACCAGGTATCACAAGGGCCAGCTACACTTCTGGGTGGGAATAGTTTGCAATGTTGTAATATTTCTGTAGAGAGACTAATTTATTAATATAGCACAATATGTGCTGCAGTAATGGAGAGTAGCTATCATTAGTGCTGCCTTTCATTTTTCCCCATGATTCAGTGCCTGATTTATTTGGCTTTGTGTGAAATTATGGATACTACTGTTTTTTTTTTTCTTTGTGGGGGGCACGCATACTTTCAGAATTCAGTTTTTTGAAAGCCGGACATGTGATGGAGAAGAGGCAAATGATGGCTGCCAAAACTGAGACAGAAGTAGCCATTCATAAGAAACAGCAGCATGCTAGTAGAGTTGAGGAGGCTGTAGTACTGGAGTTTGAAGCAGCATCTGATTGGCGGCCTTTAGGGAAGGTGGTGTGGTGCCTGCACTGAGTAGGTTTGGAATGAGACTGGCCACTACTGCCGGACAACACTGAGGTAACTGTGGATAGAGGTTTGGGTGTTACTTACCAACTTTTGTCAAAAACTTGCCCACTGATAGTTTATCGTAATCACTGCATCTTTAACCAGGATGCTGATGGCCTGTGGTGGTCACTGATAACAAGAGTCTTAATGGAGTTTGGGTGAATAATGTGTGCAGTGAATCACAGAAGCCATACCAGATTGTTGAAGGAGACCTAGTATAATTAGGAGGACTACTGGAAAATGAAAGTAGCCCAGAATATGAGTACCGATTAATGAGGCAGGACTTAGAGAAAATCTCTCCATATCTTGCTAAAAGGCTAGACAGACTAAAGGCAAGACTGGCATTTTCCATGTAAGAATGATCATTAACTTATTTAAGTATATCTTTAGCCGTCTCATTGTTTCCCTATTAAATGGCCTTAATAAATAGTAATGGAAGTCAGAAGGGCTACATCTCACTAAGAAAAGTGTGTTATTTATGAAAATATTAGTTCAATAAAATAGATAAAATGTCTTTTGCAGAGAGGGGCTTATAATTGACAAGCCAGGGTCTGCCTCCCTATGCTCCTGCTACCAAAATATATGAAAAAAAGCTGACTGTACTAGCACATACTAAAATATTCCCATATGACTCCTAGAAGGCACTACCAGAGATGCTAACAGTGTGTTATTATGTTGGATTAAATGACTGCATGGACAGTTTTGTTTGTTTTTATTTTATTTTTTTTTTTATGAGACATTATTAAATTGATAAATTCCTGAATTACCAAGAAGTAAGCTTGGAGTCAAGATATTGAATTTTCAGTATGGGGGGCAAAACCCACAAAGGAGCTGCAATGGGCTGGGGATAAAGCAACCCCTGCACTAATGCAGGTGTAATGCATTTATTTATTTATTTATTGTATTTCATTGTCTCTTACATGTGAAGATTTCACTTCATTTTTCAATGATATGATTGGAATACTGCTGCTCATATGTACTGTACCAAAGGATGATTAAATCTATAAAACTGATGGAACATTGTAGGGAACTACACCGTGAAATTAAAACATACTGGGGGATGTCTAAGAACTGATGGCAAAAATAAAAAAACAATTACAAAGAACATCCCACAAACTATGGTCATCCTGCCAAACTGTGTATGGAATGCTCTGTTGTTCTGATGAAGAATGAGGAAACAAGGGTGCATTAACAGTAAGCTAAACAAACATCACACTGAACAAATACAACTGCAGACAAACATTCTGTCATTCTCCTGCTCCGTCTTTGTCTCTGTTTTTCTCTTTTGCTCTCACAACAGATTTTTACAGAATATTTGGCTCTTATTTTTGTTCTGTTCCTCTTAAAATTTGTGCTTTTCTGGCAAATCAGTGAGAACTGAATTCACTAAATAATGATAGTTCTTTAAATTTCAGTTTTCCTATCTTTCAGGAAATACATGGTAACACAAAACACTATAGTCTAGCAACTTTCTAAGATTATACAAGCAATGTTTAAAATGTGTCCCTGGTTTTGGAACTTTGCCCCCCCCCCCCCCAATAGATGTTGGCCTTTTCCAGATTTCTTGTGCAGCAAATTTGAGAGATTTAGTTGAGTGTCAAGTGGATTTTACAAAGAGCTGAGAGCTTCAAGAGAAGAGAAGTTTAGTGCTGATTATGCCAAGTCTGTTTCTATTCTTAGTAACACAACAAGTAGTATACTTGCTTTTGGTGCAGAAGGCTGTGGGTTGTACTCCCACAGTATATAGATGGATTGCTGGTACTGTACTGTGTTGTACTATAAAGGGAGTGGATGCTGCAGTCCTGAGAATGTCCTCTTTGGTGGAGATACCTAGTAACTATAAACTTGTCATCAGTTTGCCATCCATTTCCTATTGCAAAATCATTTTTTCATGTAACACAGGCTTCAAGGGCAACAAGCACTTTATTTGATATAAAGTTGTTTGCTAGCAGCAACGTCTTCATTAATTACAGTCTAAAAGTTCTCTAAATATTAAATCGTTGTCATATAACTTGTATCTATTTTAACCAACATTTTCATGTTGTGTCTAACTTGCTGTTTTGTATTATTTTAGAGATTATAAAATTATTGTTCTAAAAATGTTGTGTAATACTTAAGAGCTTTCCCCGTTGGCCTCCGCTGAAAATGGGAATCTACCCATTTGGATGTTCCTGGTAGCCAAATGTCAATAAACAAATAAAAATAAGCTAGCTGTACCACCATCGCTGCATGCTGTATAACTGAAACATCATTATTACCCCTGCTGTTAGTTCTGCTTCAAGTTAGTCTCGCCTGTTTTTCTATTGTTTTCCTACGTAATACTTAACTTTACAGTCAAAACGTTGCTTGTAACTTTTCTTTGCATGCATGGCATGTCACATCATCATTATTATTATTATTATTATTATTATCATCATTATTATTATTATCGTTATTATTATTATTATTATTATTATTATTATTATCATTATTACTAACATGTGCTGCTGTGATGACTACATGCCGCCCAGATACTTTTGTATTTCATTTGTAGTTGCAACTGGTAGGTCTTGGTATTTAACGTGTCATTCTGCACAGCTAGTTAATTCTGGGGTTTCCTGTCCCAAGAGCAGAGTTCAAGTTCTTATTGTTTAGTCCAGCAGTTGCTGCAGGAGTTAAGGCTGTGAGTTGAGGTTCCAGTGATACAGGATTTGATGCTTACAGGCCTCATTGGTCTACCGTTTAACCTTTAGAAAGTCACTTAACCAGATAGTGCTGGAGGCAACTGGGAAATTGACTAGGCTACTCACCAGTCCCCTGGACTAGAAGCCCAGTAAGTACCGCTGAAACTATTATTATTATCATCACTATGTAACCAGTGGTCCAATAAAGAAAAACATTTGTTTTGTCTTTTTTACTGAAATGTTCATCCGTTGACCGGAGCACATACTAAGATTTCATAATATTATTATCTCTAAATTATGTAACTTCCCAAAAGCCATTTCTCAAGCTATCACGTTGTCTAACAACTATTTAACCCATATTATATTATTTCCCCTGGACAGAGATCTTGGTGCCTAACCTTTACACACTTACAAAGCTGCCAGCTAAGTACATACCACTCCAGCGGTATCCCACCACCAGCCCATGTTGTTAACCGGACCATGTTTTGCAGTTAGCAATACTTCTTCGTGGTAGTTATAATGGCAAATGAACAAACAACCGAACGAACAAAAAAATAAACTCTCACTTAAAAAGTAAGCACCATCTACGTCTAGCAGTAAACGAATGTTTTCATATTATGTCTAATTTGGTATATAATTATTAAACTGTAGCTATTTTTGTATTATTATAAAGACTGTGAATTTATTGTTCTTAAAATGTTTTGTAATACTTTAGAGCTTCTCTCCCCGGTCTTCCGCTGATGGGCTTAAATGAGCTCCTACCCAATCGGGCAATCCGTGGGCTGTACTATTTACTTTTTAATAAAGTCGCATAGCAACCCGTGTTACAGCTGGGGTGTAATTAAAGGCACACACTCTTAGTTCAAAATGTTCGTATGCATGTGTATTGTTGTTACCGTAACTAATGTCATTTAAATAAAGAGTGCACCTCTCAAAACAGTCTTGCTCTCAGTTGCTATTTACACTACTTAAGATCAGGTTTGCGCCTTCTACTGCTGGCAGAGTGACACTGAAAAACTGACCAGCCTCTAAGTTCATTGTACTTTTTTCATCCACTTGGTAAAATAATACATTAATACTTCAATTGTGAAAATAAAATATAGAAACGATTAAATGTGTACTTATTCCTTTCTATAGTAATCATTTCAAATACCAATCAACTGAAATGTTTATTAATGCTATCACAAATCGCAAATACCCCATGCACCTTTCTTTTAAACAAGGCGTTTCGATCACGTATTGCAGTAGTTGCTTAAAACAAAGCAAAGGTTTAAAGAAATGGTCCCTCCCTTAGTCTATGCATTGTTCGGGATGCAGCCTCGGGCAAACCAGCTCTGAAATTACTGCCAACAATTAGTTCGTACTTTTGTTGGATGTTTGCCTTCAAAAAAATAACAATTAAACTGCAATATACTGTTTTTCTTCAGTCCTACCAGAAATGTAGGCATATAAATCTGCAACTCATCTGTCTGCCTGGAGTACTTTTACATTACAGCGAATGAGGCATACAATTCTATACCTCTGCCAGCAGTAAGTTAACTTTCATGTTAATTATGTTGCTTGAGAATTAAAAACAACGGTGTCATAAATAAAACTGCTATAATTATTGTGTGCGAGTGTTTTAGAAACGATTTTCTTAGGATAGGAAGGGGTGAAGTGCTACTCCATTTGGGGATTAAACGTTGTTTTTCGTTTGAGTCTATATGTTTGCGGGGGGGGGGGGTAACAATGTTTCAGGTTCTATGATTATCAGATGATAGCAATACGAAAATTTAATCCTGGCTATGTTGTACACAGTCGTTATAGCAGTCATATAAAAAGAACTGGCACACTGTCAGCTGAAGAGCTAGTTTTGTAGAAACTCTTTCCTTAAAAAGCCTATGATTGCAGTGCACTGACAGACCATAAGTCTAGCCGCAATTTTCCCTGTGTGGGAGATGCCTACGCGTATAGAGGGGGGACTCTTGACTTACAAGCTGCCAGCAGATAAGAGCCATTTGGCCCACCTAGTCAGTCCATTCCCTGCAAAATGGATAAAACATGTCCATTGCATAGTAATTAGTATCTCCTTTCTCATAACCCACAATAATTGATCTACGTCTGCCTCTAGAACTCCAGTTCTGCTCCCACCCCCCACAACACTTTAAGGGATCTGCAACATTTCTTCCTAATACTACAGATTTCATGGGAGTGTTTTTGTTTTCTTTTTTCCCCTGAAATAAAGTCCGGTAAGGTGTTCGCTTATTTTCTCCTGTCGTGTATGTGAGCATCTGACTGTAAAATGTAACAGCCGGATTTTTTTTTTTCAAAACTGATCCACCCTCCACATCAATACAGGTGTGCTCTTAGTAATGTGAGAGCTATTTATGGACGCATAAACTACTACTTGAATTAATTAAATAAAAACAAATTATTATTATCAGCAGTCGTGTACGTAAGATCCAGTAGTATAATACAGACTGCACTGCAAACTCAACTGCTCGCTGATTAATTGGTCTGGTTTGGGTCATTGCTGTTACTGTTAATGATTATAATTGTACCTGTGTGCGAGTGCAGGCCTGTTTGCGTCCGTGCGTTTTTTATTTTCTTTTAGCAATATCAGCACTTTATTAATGATAAAACATCAAAATATGGTTTACATAAGCATTTTCAAGTTATAACATCGTTCTAACAATATATTGCACATTATAAAACAAGAAAAAGGAAAAAAAGTTGCAGCAATCTCCATACTCTTTCAAATCAAATATTTTAAGGGTTCCACGCATCAATAACTTACCGCGAAACATTAAGTGATCTACCCATTTTGCATTAACTTCTCTCATGTTTTAAAAATGTAAGTAATGCAGTCACTGACCTTAACCACCAAGATTACGCGTTGTTAATGTTACACAGTCAGTTTAGTAACGAAAATGGATACGTACCATGCTAATCGCTCCAAATACAAGACTACTGGGTTAACATATTGATATCTATGTCCTGGATAATAATAATACTTGAACACTCATAATTTATGATTTTTATGACAATCCTTGTCCAAACTATATGTATATATACACACACATACACACATAAAACAACCAAAACAATCCCCCCGGGACATCCTGTTTGACATCACATTGCATTTATTGGAACATTAATTTACTCAGCACAGTGACTGTGATGTGCACATATTCATGTGCTACCTGTGAAAATGTTACTAGCAAGTATTATATATGTAAAATAAACCATATCCATGGGGAGTATACTTTATTTAGTAATACAAACACAGTACTCGGTGCAATGGAGTAGCCAAAAATTGCAAAACCAACAGCCAGGTAATGAGCAGAGCAATCATTGATGACGTGAAGATTCTAATAGAACAGACAGGTATGATGACGCAAGTAATCCGCTAACTGTGCCTTTTTGATACAATCCAACGCGAGCTATTTTCTAGACAAGCCAATAAACAGCATCAGATAGAAGGCTAGAGCATACGAAATGGTGCTCATAAAACATGTCCTTTCTCTTTTACCGTAGAAACTCATTAGTGTTCTTGCCAGGGGGTCTCAGAAGGCATTTATTTGAGCATTACAGTTTTTTTTTTAATGTGCAGGCAAGCCGCCCTTCCACCCATGGAGAGGGCTAGACCCCACCACCACCACCACACACATTAAGATAATCACAGTTAATGTTAATCAATCTAGAAAGTTCAAATTTATTTTAAAATCTGGTTTTACTCCTTCTAACAACTTAACATCTGAAGATGGCAACTGGTCCTTAAGTTTTTCTCTCGCCATAAACAGAGACAGATCTATTAGAAACATTATCAATAACAACTGGAGAATTTTGTCTAGTCATAACTCTATTAAAGAGCTTGTAGGACAGCTTCCTAAGTTTTCTTTCAAGAAGACTAAAACTTTTAAATCATTTTTTGAAAGACAAGACCATGCTTTTTGTTATCTAAACATGCTATTGTTAACAACTCCAAAGGAATGCTCACATGACATGTGGGAAATGTGTAACTTGCAATTTTATTTTAAAAGGTGACAGTTATTGCTTTCCACATTGTAATGTGCTTATCCATTTTAAAAAGCGTTTCAATTGCAACAGTTCTGTGGTAGTATATGCAGCTGTCTGTGCAGCCTGTAAATGTTTTTACATTGGAAAAAACAACAGAAAATTAAGTGACAGAATTAAAGAGCATAATGCTGCAATTAGGTTTAAAGACTTATCCAATGCCTTGGGTAAACATAGTTTGTCCTGTCCTAATTTTTCTTGTTTTCAGTTCCTGGTTCTAGAATAGGTGGACAATTTCTTCGGAGACTCTGATGGTCTTTTGCAAGTTTTGGAACTGAAATGGCAATTGCATTTAAAAGCAGACGGTCACCCCGGACTAAATGAAGCCATGAAGTGTATTTTAAAGTGGTTACAACAACAGTGACAATGCAACTCATTCATTATTTAGAATTACTTACATGTGTACATATTTATTACATACCACTATTGCATATAGTTTCTGCCTGTTATATATTAAGCATTCAGCAAGTTGTTTACCAATTCTCATTGGTTAGTTATTAATTAGTTACATCTAGTGAAGTTATACAGTAAGTGGAATGCATATTTTATTCATTCTGAAGAAGTTCCTACAAGCCAGTTCATTAGTTAATAGAAGTTTGCCTTAATATATTTATTATTTTACTTCATTTTATGTACGTTTTTTATGCATAATGACAGGTAAGGTCGTCATTGTGGAAAACAAATAATTAAAATAAATATTAAGATACTCGTGTCCTTTCGCCATCATTGAACATATTTGGACACCTATGCCGAATATGATATCAGCTACTGGCCACTTTCAGCTCCTAGCTTAACAATTTGAACGTTCAGAAACATGATTCTATTCAAAGATACTACTGCAATTTTTAAACGTTTTATCCAACACAAATTATATATACTAAATCTGCTATATTTAAGAAAGAGACTAACCTTTTAAGGAGGAGCTATACGTTTTAAGGGTAAACGCAATACAAGTGTTAGTTGTGCATTTGTGTTTTTATTATTTGAAAAGAGAAATTGTGAAGATTAAATTACATCAAAGACGCAGAAAAACGCTATTGTGTTGTTACTCAGGAAACATGTTAAATTGTTTTCTTGCAGAAAGAAACATTGTGGAACTAGGGAAGTGAAAGCCAGCCATCACCCCCGAATTTGGCAACATTTATTACAATTTAAATTTTCAGAGTCATAATTTTTTTGTTTATGATTCAGGGTCGCATGCTTAATAGTCTACGCGGCAACTTCGTTACAATCCCATCAATAACGTAAAAAGGGTGTAGTGCATAATTTATAAATTAATTTGCTAATATATTTTTATAATTTACAAGGCAATAAACAATGTATAATTACATAATTTAAATATTAATTTATTCATTTTAATGCCAGCTCTTTATTAACTATAAAGAAGGCTAAGTGCTTTACATGAACTATCTCAAGTTACATCATTACACCAGCAACATATTATAACGTATTACTAATAAATAAAGGGAAAACGTGTTCCAGTAATCATTATAATCTACAACATAATACTTCTAAAAGCTCAACTCTTACCATTAAATATTCTGCGCTTATACCAGTTTACACCGGATCCTTTCCAGTTTTGAAAAGCATCAGGGAGCAGTAGCAATTACTGAAATTGTGCTTCTATTTCCCAATTTACATTCAAGCACCCCATATCAACTGTCCTTGATGTTGCAGAATGTCTGTGATTTCGTCTGTTTTTGCCCTGTCACTCCTAAAAGTTTTGATTTTCTGGTAAATAAGTCAAAATTACAGCCAATGCTAGTAATTGGAATTTCACACTTCCCATTGTTTCAAAAACGCACGCTGATGCAAAACCTGCTGTTTTAGTAACTTTTTAATTTAAATCAGAGTACTGTTTAAACATTTCTTTAATTTCTGGGACTCCATTCCCACTCAGTTTAATGGCTTTATTCAGATAAGATAAGCCTGGAAAGAACTAGTAGTACATCTAAAAGACACATACAAGTGTACCTCTGCATTGCAGAGAAAGGATAAACTACATCTTGAAGCTCTATGCTCCTTCATCTTGTTTCTGCAAAACGCATAATTCTAAAATATTGATTTAACATAACAACGGGACCTCCCCTATTGTAAATATGTAAATTTAATGTAGAATTGGTATTCCTCTGGTAGTAAACTAAAACACCTAATTCTCCAATCAGTCAATGGCTGTACCAACTGAAGCAATCAATAACTACTTCAAACCTGCTTCTTTCATAATTTTCTACCCCCTCCCTCCAATTCTCAGGCTATACTTCTCTTTCATCTTCCGACTCTTTATTCTTTGCTGTAGAAACTATCCTGAACAACCTTTTGGGTACTTACATGAATCACTGGTACTTTAAATGGTTTTAGATTATTGGACAACAGAATAGTTTAGCTTATTGAAAAGTTGTGTAACCAAATGAATGCACTTGTATATTTTTTTAAATACTGAATTTGAATCTTTGGTTTGTTGTGCTTTTGTGCCTTCTGTATTCCTGTCCTGGCTGAAAACAGTCCAAGACCCAGCCCACCCACTTCTTCAACATATAATTAATAAAATAAATATTTTATTTCCTTCTAGACTGGCGGTAGCAATGTAGTTTCCTGTTTAATATCTGGAACATCATGAGACAACGACATTAAAAATTAGGCCACAAAAAAGCCAACCAAAGATGGCAGCAAACTTTCTATAACCGAGTAACTTTAGCATGGGATGAGAATGCCACACACACGCACACACCGGCTGCCATGATTTAGGCAAACCTGTAAATTTAGCTTTGCGCCTGTCATATTTATTAATTTTCTTCACACTTTTGGAATTTGGAACTGTTTATGCACAGCATTTTACAACGATTTCTTGTCGATAACTATATAGGTCTTGCTTATAAGCAGCTTCCAACCTGAACAATAAAAACCCGTTCGTCTTTTTGACTCATTTTGCAACGATTTTTAAAGTTCACTGTTATTTAATGCTCGGTGGGATTAGAGGTATAAGAAATTCCATACATAAAATAGTCTGCCAGACTATATATAATGTAAATACTGTTCCTCACTAACATTTGTCTAATTTGAGGAATCCACTAATCTACTATTTAGACTATTGTTGATGTTTATTTATTTATGCGTTTGTCATCTATTTACGAGGAAGTCAAACGGAGCTGATGACCCATTTTCAGCCGAGGTCCGGAGAGAAAAGCTCTACAAATACGAATTTCCCAACAGTACTACGTTATTATTATAATAGCCGACAGTAGTACAATATTATAATGGCAGACAGTATCAGACAGTAGAAAAAATAAAATGCAGTGGCCATTTTTTAAATATCAGACAGCAATCCAATCATCAGAATTATAAAGAATCCAAAAGAAAAAAAAATCTCAAGAAGCAGAACATTTCTAATAATTCTAGGGGTACCAATCCTGGAAAGATTATTTCAGCATTTGTATTATTTGGAAAATATACAAGAAAACTACGAAAGTTCGGATATTTCAGAAAGAATAAATATTTCAAACTTTCCGCTAAATATTAGAGAAAACGGTGATATTACATCTGCATCATGTTAGACTGATATAAACAATCAAAAAACTAATATGCTGCAACCACTAAATGTTTATTTCTATAAAAATATTTACAACTCTAGAAATAAATGTAAAATAAAACATTAAACAACATGTTCAAATGAGTGAAGGCATCCGTGGTGACTGTGGCAGCTGGAGGAGGGGAACAAATGAGTCGGCCTGCTGAAGAAGAGAAGATAACCCCTCGTAGATGACCTCTTTATTTTGGTAATAAAATGAACATAGCTCCTTCCTGTATACATTGAGGGAATAGCTTGCCCGAAAGGCTTCCCCACTTGGATATTTCAAGTGATTACAGGCCTCCCAAAAATAAAAACCTACTTCAGATTTTTCCGTATCCTATCTACCTTCGAAGTCTAACTGGTAGAGAAGCATGTTCCGAATGAAACAAACAAATGAAGAACTTTAAAAGTATGAAGGTTGTTGACTGAGAACAGTTTTGAGCTGTGTATTTCCCTAAAATGTGCAACTGTATAATGCATTTTAGAAATGCTCTAAAAAGACACAGCAAAAAAGCAATTGCTTATAAGCATGGGTGCAAAACCTTGACTTTAATTGCTTAATATATATATATATATATATATATATACATATATATATGTGTGTGTGTGTGTGTGTGTGTGTGTGTGTGAGTGTGTGTGTGTGTGTTGTAGATACCCCCATGTTAAACTTACAATTTTTTTTTGTGGGGAGGGGGTAACCCTGGAGTGTGTATGCATGTGTGTGTGTGTGTGTGTGTGTGTGTGTGTGTGTGTGTGTGTGTGTGTGTGTGTGTGTGTGTGTGAGGGGGGTCATGAACCTTTCACAGAACACATAAAAAAAAAAAACTTCCCTACAAGCACTGGGGAAATGAAACATCTCTCCAAAAAGAGACCCAGACTCAACAGTACCAAAAATCATATCATTCACATAAGCTGTGGATGTAAAGCAAACCCTAAAGTTTCAGGATGAAGTATCTTTGGGCTATTTGATAAAGAAGATAACTTTCATTCATACACTTCACTTTAAAACATTAAATGATTTAAACATTGTCATCTGTATTTGTGTGACTGGTGATCACAGCTCTGAATATTACTTGCTTAAACTGTTTGCATTAAAAAGGACTTGAAACAGTTGTAAACTATGAAGTCCTTTTTTTATGCACAGCAATAACTAACATGGCTTGGATGTGCCAATATAAAATGCACTGTGGTCAAATCTCATAGCTAAGAGTAGAACTAATACATATCTTTGTTTATTCCAATTCCCTTTGAGAAATTTAAATCCCTTGCTCAGTATATTTACATTCATGACTTAAACACAAAAAATAAACTATGAGAAATGAGTTAAACAGTGTCACATACCCCTGACCACTGTATATATTTCAGCTGCAACATTAAATATGAGTGTGTGTATATATACACACACACACACACACACACATATATATATATATATGGATCTAAGCCCAAATCCATTACCACCGAACACACTTTAACGAAAGCACTTTAATCGAAAAAGCGCTTTTGTTAAAGTATATTTAAGAAAAAAACACAAGATCTACTTGAATGCAGGGGGACAAGCCTCCCACGCCCCCCTACTTTAATATTCTCACTCCGTGGTCACACTACAGTGGGGGAAAAGGGAATTTTCCCTTACCGCACCATAGTACGACCAGAACAACAAGCATTCTTACGCGAAAGTGCTACTTCAGTGAATAGCACTTTTGCGCAAGTATGCTCACCAAATTGGGATTTGGTGAAAGATGCATTCGAGCATCTGTACGGATCCTATATATGTATATATATATATATATATATATATATATATATATATATATATATGCATATATAGGTTTTCTGCTTTCCATAAAATGTCAGTTTGGTCAACGAGTGCTGGGATGCTGCTTTATAGTGAATGTGCGAATAGCAGGATGGTCAAATTGTCAAGGGAATGTTTTATCAAGAAAGGTGACTGGGGTTGGAGGGGGTGAGAGCATTTGTGAGTGTGTGAGAGAGTCAGGGTTAAGGTCAGGGATAGGTGAGGGGATAGGTTTCATATGTTTGTGTGCGAATGTGTGTATTTTAGGGTTAAGGTCAGGGTTAGGTAAGGGGATAGATTGTGTCTGAATTTGTCTTGTGTAGTGGCAGTGTTATGGGAAGGTTTTTATTAAGGTAAGGTGTAGGGTTAGGGTTGAGGTAAGGGGCAGTGAACTCCCCCACCCACCTTAGTAATGGGTACTAACCCTAACCCTAATTTATTTTACATTTGTTTAACAGGAAGGTCTGACTAGACACAAGTCCTTTTTCAGCAGAGGTCCAAGGAGAAAAGCTCCATGTTTACAACAAAAGACAGGTACATAGATACATATTCCACATACACAATGTAGAAAACATAGATACACATATCAGCACAGTCTTAACAATTGATGTTATAACACTTTCTATAAAACTTTAGCACATAGAGTCAGTATACAGCTTAGTAACATAGTAGTATATTTAGTAACGCAGTGGCATATTTAGTAGACTTCAGTATAGCCTAAAACAAAAGTGTGTTCAAGCAGTAGCAGAGTGGATTTGCCAAGAGACAGAGAGAGATGTGTTTAGCATAAGGTGCAGAAATAAGGTTAAGTAAGTTCCATTTCAGATAGTAAATAGCCCATGATTTGGGACGCTAGGGAAAGCCTTGTTACTAAGGATAGGTAGAGTTTCTTAGTTTAAATATGATAGGAAGCCTAGGAATGTGTTAGGAATTAAATGTTACAGGGAGAGGGGTAGTAATAAGGAGGATCAGCTGAACCTATCTAGGACTAGTACAAGAGCATAGCCAAGTGTTAGATAAGTGGGAGTTTAGTGTTTTTTTAAAGGGGAAGAATTATGTTACAGAGTTTGGCTATGGGATAAAAATAAAGAGCTTCTCCAGTGGCATTACTGGGTTTGGTACTACTTAGTAAAGATTTATTTCTTGAGTGAAGGACTCGGTTACTAGTATATGGAAATAGCAAATCTTGTAGGACAGGATTGTTTGGGTTGATGTAGGAGTCTGTGGGTTGTGGTAAGCTGGTTGTAGGTTAGAAGATGTGGTAGTTCCAACCAATTGAGTTTCTTCAGGGCTAAGCTGTGGTGGGATCTATAGGTAGAGTCTGTAGCAAACTTAGCAATTTGATTGTAATATGTGTCTAGTTTAACCAAGTCTGTTTTCCTTAAGTTTGCCATTATTGGTGAGGCATAAAGAAGGGCAGACACCAGATGTGTTCTGGCGATGGTGGCTTCTGCGTGATTTGTTAGATACTGCTTGTTCCTATATGAGATACCCAGTTTTTTGTATACTTTTTATCATCTGGGTTACATGAATGTCAAATTTTAAGTTGTTATCACTGACAACACCCAGATGTTTTGTCTGGGTTACTGGAGAAATGTTGGTGTTATTTGAAGATATGATACCGAATGATGGGGAATAGGATCTGCAGGTCTTGTGGGAGGAAGATCATGAATTTGGTCTTATGTAGGTTTAATATGAACTGTGAATCCACTAACCATGATTCTACTGCTGAGAAAAATCGTTGTGTTATGAGTTGTAACTGCTGTAGGGCTGGGACAGCGCATATCTATGTGGAATAATCTGCTTACTGGACAAGGGATGCATGTAAGGTGGCAGTATGTAGATTTTCATAAATATTGTGAACAGAAGGGGACCAAGGATAGATTCATGCGGGACTCCTAAAGTAACAGGTAGTAGAGGAGATAGGTCATGCTCCATTTAACAGCTTGCTGGTACCCTGTTAAGCAGCCTTTAAACCATTGAAGAGCAGAATGATTAAGTTTTAGTTCTGTGAGAGCATGAATGAGCTCATGGTGAGAAACGGTATCAAAAGCCTTGGAAAGATGTAAAAAGACAGAGGAGACTAACTTACCAGTGTTTCTACGCTGATTGTACTAGTGAAGGTTATCAGTGTAGCGGTAGTACTGTGCAAGGGACGGAATCCATGTTGGCTTTGGGACACAAGGTTGTTAGCTAACAGATACTCCATAAGTTGTAAGTGGATGCATCTATCCAGGATTTTTGAAAGAGGTGACAGGATA
This sequence comes from Protopterus annectens, assembly GCF_019279795.1. Classification (NCBI taxonomy): domain Eukaryota; kingdom Metazoa; phylum Chordata; order Ceratodontiformes; family Protopteridae; genus Protopterus; species Protopterus annectens. The sequence continues at coordinate 508,925,839 of NC_056742.1, forward strand.
GCTACTGTCTTATAGTTAGCTAGTTCAGTTGATTTGCCCCCTTTACGGACTGGGATGATGTGGGAGATTTTCCATATTTTTGGGACTTAATGCTCAACAATGGATAGGTAAATTAGTATGGATACTGGGTAGGAAATTGATTCAGCAGCTAATCTGAGATATTATGCTGGTAGGTTGTTAGCTGCTAAGATGGTTGGCTTGAGGTTTTTAAGACATTTTGTAATAGTGTTGGTTGGAACAGGTTGGAAGCAGAAGGTACTGTTATCAGTGTTTAATACAGGGGAAGCTGATGAAGGGGTATAACAGCTGGAGTTTGACAGACCTAGTATGGTATCTGTATTAAATTGTGTTGCTATGGTGTCTGTAATGTTGATGATTGGGGGGGGGGGGATTTCCAGTTTGTAGGATGATATCTACGGCTGACCAAAACTTTTGATGGTTGTTCTGGTGTCTCGTTTGAATGGTATAACAGTGGTTTCTTTTGTTTTGTTTTATTCATTTTTTGGCTTAATTCCTTAGTTCTTGGCATGCCTGCCTAGATGATTGAGATTTGTTTTTGTACCAAAGTTCCCAAGTTTCTTTGGTTAGCCATGGGGCATACTTTAATTTAACTCTTATTGTTCTAGGAGGGGCTTATTTGTTCAGAATATTTAGAAAGGTAGAAATGAAGTGTTGTATGGCGTCTTCAAAGGGGAGATGCTTGAGTAGCTCCCAATTACAGAGTTTGAGGGTGGATAACAAGTGTTGGGTATTAAACTTTCTTTTGTTCCTAATTTGATGGTACTTGATGTGTTTTAGTGTATTTATTTGTTGCCAGATCTGTTTGTTAGTATCCAGTCTAAGATGTATTGTCTGTTTGATGTTTTGTCAGTTCTAGTGGGAGTTTGGATTATTTGTGAAAAACCATAGAGGTTGGCATGATTGGTAGGGGTTTGGGTATTGCAATTATACCAATCTATGTTAAAGTCACCAATAAAGTTTGTCTCTTGGGGTAGGGAGTTTGAGGACCGCTGGAGTATGTGTTCTAATGTGGAAAAGTTATTACCTGGCTGTATGTAGGTACCAATTATATTTAGGTATTTGTTGGCATTAATCTTTAGTTCAGTACAAATAACTTCAGCTTTATTAAAGTTGGGGGTATTTTGTTCAATGGTTTCTAGAATCAGGTTGTTTTTAAATAAGATGGCTATGCTACCTCCCCTTTTGCACTTCCTGTCAACCCTACTGATGTTGTGTCCAGGAGGCAAGATTTCATTGTCATTAATTTCTGCTGCTAGCCAGGTTTCAGTTATTCTAATAATGCCTGGTGCATAGCAGGAGAAGAGTGGCATGAAGCGCTTGAATTCTGTTTACAATACATCTGATGTGTATGTTTAATAACAGAAGATCAAATCCTTTCCTAGGGAGATTTAGTGTGAAGTGGGACTGGTTTGTGGTTTGTTTGTGATGACGGGTTATGTTATTATTACAATCTAAACATAGAAACTCCCTGAGGCACAGCACGACAATGAGAAGCTGACCTTTTACTAAAATAACAAAAAATGAAACTAAAACAAAATGAAAAGAAACGTTTCAATGCAGTAAGCGCTTTCACATTTCAAGAGAATGCTTCATCCGACTGTCAAAACCTAATAGACAACTGCATTTAAAAACTTCATTCAATTAATTATTCAAGCAATCAGGTGTACTATCTAATTATGAATAAATATTAATGTAAATCAGGATTTACATAAATTAATATTTATTCATAATTAGATAGTACACCTGATTGCTTGAATAATTAATTGAATGAAGTTTTTAAATGCAGTTGTCTATTAGGTTTTGAACAGTCTGATGAAGCATTCTCTTGAAATGTGAAAGCGCTTACTGCATTGAAACATTTCTTTTCATTTTTAGTTTTATTTTTTGTTATTTTAATAAAAGGTCAGCTTCTCATTGTCGTGCTGTGCCTCAGGGAGTTTCTATGTTTGGATTTTGATTTTTGTGCTGTTCTGAGGCACTTTACCCTTGCTTATTGATTTGCTACAGGTATGTTATTATTAGGGCCAAGGTTGGGGAGGATGTCTTCGCTGAGAGTTAGTTTAGACACTGTGTGAGTTATGGTCATGAGGATTTTATTGTAGAATTTATCATATTTTTGGGAAGGGTGTGGAGGGGTTTGTAGTGGAAATATAGTGTGGTTAAGCTGATTAATATATGTATTATTGTATATTGAGGGTGATATTAAAATGGTTATGGTTTTGTAGGCTTTGAATAGGTGAATTGAGTTGTATGGGTGTTAGTTACTGAATCTTTTAGTTATATGTGATATGATGCAAGATGTGCAGCAGATAATAGGATTATAAGGGTGTTAATATAATATGGCAGCATTCTGTTTTTTAGTTGTGGTTTTGAGAATAGGGTGAGAAGTTGTATAATTGTGTGAAAACAGTTAGAGAGATGGATTTTACCAATTTTGATGAGTAGGGGTTTTGATTATGTGCATTTGTGTTACTTTTATGTTGATTGAATTTTTATTAGGGTTCCATTGGAGGAATGGGTGGGCTAATATTATGCAGCTAGAGGTTATTGTGTGAGCAAGACTGGTAATAAGATATTATGTGATGTAATAGGGAAGTAGTTGGGTGATTGGATGGAGGGGTTGTGGGTATGGTTAGGTTAAAATAAATGTAGGCATAGTGGGTGTGGGTGGGAAGTGGGGGGGGTAAGGGTGGGTAGTGAACCCAAGCAAAGCAAGGGTGAACAGAGCGGATCGAGCCAGTAGAGCCAGTAGAGCCTGAACATGGTGTGAGCAACACAAAAAAGTAAAAGCCATACCAAACAGAAAGTTTAGTTTAATACATTTAATTGCCTTTTCCTGCTGTAAGTTGAGTTATTAGTGCAGGCACACTTTGCTTGAGCTTGCTGGAACAGTCAGCTTTTAGAATTTTATTTAAATTCTTTCAAATAGGATCAAAATATACTATCATTTGTGAAGTGGCCTTGCAATCTTGGTTAGACAGTAACTTTTAGTAGTATTTTAGGCCAAAATGTAAACAGACTAGTTTATACCTAGTAGTTTTTTATAGAACAGAGCACGTGTGCTGTGTCTTTAAGAAGCACATCAAGGGCATGTGTATATAAATAGCAGGAACATGCTATACTCAGTGCCATTTTGAAAGTATAGCCAGAGAGTTAGCATGTGAGAATGTATGCAATTAGTTGTATATAATTTACCTAAGTAAAAGTTAATAAACTACAATCGTGATGTGTTTATACATAATAAAGCTGCTTGAACAGAACCCACAAAGACTCGTCTATTACATCCTGGCTAGATGAGTGACATGGTATCAGAACCAGGATTCCATTGATATTCAGAGCCACGAGGTGCAGAGATAACAGCGAAGGTAAACTAAGAGAAATGAGCATGAAAAAGAGTCAGAAAAGAACCAGAGGTAATGAAAACTTGCACAGACAGTTTATTTTATAAAAAAAGATAAAATGGAGTATTACAAGGGCACAGACACATTATTAAACAAATGAGAGACATAAAAAGGCTTATTAATTAAATGAAATGTTTAAGATTAAGATATTTGATAAAACTATTATCAGAAAAGTAAAACAAGTATGTTTAAAGCAAAACGAGTGTGTTTAAAGCAGAATGGGCATGTTTAGAGTAAAATGAGCACAAGAAAAGTACAATGAGCATGGAACGAGATTAAACATGCAAAATGACCATAAGAGTAAAAAGGGCACATTAAGTATAAATAAAGCAAGGAGACTGCACGTTTTTTGGCAAAGTGCTGTGTTTTGGCATAACTATGACTTTGTATTGCATCAAGGGCATAACTAGAGTTATTCAAAGTATCTCAAAGTGTGTAAAAGTACTTACAGTGTGTGCTCATTACTGTGCATGTATTCCAAAGAGTTTATTTGTGTGCAAAGTGCAACTATTTTGTGAGGTACAGTCAAAGTACAGCCATTTCAAAACTTTTCTTGTGCTGGGTGTGTCTATTTGCAAAGTGCCGCCATGACAAAGTGTTTTTTGCCCTGTAAAAAATTATCTAGCAAAGAATCACCATTTTGGGGAGTTTCAGTGATCTGTGTACTGCTGATTCGCAAAGTGCAGTTACTTCAAAATGTTTCTTACTCTGACCTTCTTCTGCACAGTTCATTCACACAGTGTAGTTATTTGAAATGTTTCTTAAAATGATGATAAATTTCTTTTCCAGTACAACAATTTTGAGAGTATTACAGTGCCCGGGAGATTTATTTCGCAAAGTTTAGTTATTTAGAGGCTTGTTGTACCATTGGGAAAAGTTACAAATACTGGCATCAATTTCTGGCACATGTGCATATGTGAGTGTTTGTGCACATTTGCAAAACCCTTCACTGTTATGTGTTAATATAGCAGACAAATTTCAAAAGCCCTCATCACTTGTATTTGATCAGAATATTGCACAGAATTGGAGAATATTTGAGCAAGAGTATGATATTTTTATACAAGCAGCTTATTCTGACAAAGATGCATGCACTAGGGCATTCATTTTGTTATACCTAGCTGGGGCAGAGACCATTGAAAGACAGGGTTCATTTGTGTATGCACCAGCAGTATATCAGAGAGAAGGTGAACATTGTCATATTGTTGTACAGGCTGAATCAAGGGAAGACCCCAAGTGTTTGAAGCGCAAATTCAAGGAAATGTGCAACCCCTACACACATATTACATTAGAGAGTCATTTGTTTTACGCAAGGGATCAGAAACAAGGGGAAACTTTTGCAGCTTACATTACTGACCTGAGATACAAAGCTAAAATATGATGGTTTGGTGACTTAAAAGATGAGTTAATAAAGGACAGGCTTGTGTGTGGTATTAATAGTGCTACTGTGAGAAAGATTTTGCTTCATGATAGTAATTGCATGTTGAGTAAGCCATTGAGATTTGTCAAATCCATGAAGTTACAGAAAGGCAAACAAGTATGCTTGCAAGTGACAACAGCATGGTTTCAGCAGGCTCCAGAGCAAATGTAGATAGTATGCAACATATGGCAAACAGCAGCAGGTCTAAGCACATAAAAGCCACAGCCCCTGCTGGTTCACCAAGGAAACCATATAGTTTTTCAGCAAGTCTAAAAAAGGAACATGCTCATTGCAGTACAAGTGTGAGTCAGAAAAACCCAAATCCAGCTTTATTAACTGTCACAACTGTGGTGCCAGTAATGAGTCTAAAAGAAAAAAAATGCTTAGCATTTGGTCAGCAATGCCACAAGTGTAAAAAATGGAACAATTTTAAAGGTTGTGCAAATCAAGTAAGTCTCACATGGTTATAAAGAAGGGTCACTCAAAAAATCAAGTTGATCATATAAAGAGCTGCAATTCTACTTTCTATGTAGATGATATATCAATAATGGGGAAAAGGTTGATGCAGTGAATTTGTTAACAAAGAATGAAGTGTTTTGTACTGTCCAGAAGAATAGTAAATCCACCAAGCTCAAAGTAGACACTGGTTCAATGTGTAATGTTATATCAGCAGTCACATTTGCTAAGGTGAGAAGTAATGAACAACTCAATGTGGTAAGTAGTGCAAAACTTATTGCTTATGGAGGTGAAGAAATTCAAACCGAAGACTCAGTAACACATTCATGTTAGTTGGCTAAGAACTGTTACAGCTTGTTATTCTATGTAGTTCGAAGACTTGTGAAGAGAGATCAGTTGGCATAATGGTTAAGGTCTTCGCCTCCCATGTGCGAGGTACAAGGTTCGATCCTGACCTCCAACCAATGCCTGTTTGGAATTTGCATGTTCTCCCTGTGGGTTTCCTCCCCATGTCTGAAAGACATGCTGAATGTTTCCATCTGAAACTCACCAATGAATGGAGCTGTGGGCAGCAGCACAGACTCTACGTGGTGCCCTATAGGGGGGATAGTTGAACAGACCAACCGCTTTGGGCATCTACTGTGGTGCACAGTATCCTCAAGATAGGAGAACATGGATCACAGACTGCATGCCGTGGCAGGACTAGCCACGCGATGGTGTAAAATATGCCTCTAGGTGATTCAGTCATGTTGACTAATGTTGCCAAAATGGGTATGGGTAGTTACCGGTGATAGGTGGGTTTAGGTCCCAGCCTACTCTGACCTATGCCAGAGACCCATGCTAATGGTAGGAGGGGTATATGTACCTCTATTAGTCATAAAGCCCAACAGGTCAACCCTGGGTCAATAAGCTACTGATTGGCTGGGTCTAGCTGCCCAGTCTGTGTTATCTGGGACAGCTCTGTTGAGCGAAAGCTGGATGTAAAACCAACCAACCTGTCAAACATGAACTGAGAATTGTTACGCTTAATGTAGGTTCACTGACAGGATGCAGCTTGGAAGTGGATGACATGATGATATGGAGGAGGCTGAACATCCTATGTATCCAAGAGACAAGATGGAAGGGCAGTGTAGCAAAGCCATTTGGCTTGGGATCCAGACTCTTCTTCTCAGGATGTGGACAGGCTAGAAATGGTGTAGGAATTGTGGTGAGAGAGGCTTCAGAAGGCCGTGAGGGATATCATCAGAAATAAAGACAGACTCATGGCAATCAGACTCCCATGTAATGATAGGGCAGTATTCATAATCTCAGCCTATGCCCCACAGCAGGGTTGTGATAGTGAAGAAAAGAGTGCATTCAGACAGCAGTTACAGGACCTACTAGATAAAGAAGGACAACATGAATTAGTGTTAATAATGGGTGACTTAAATGCACATATCGGGACAGACAGAACAGGATATGAGGACTGCCTGTGTGCACATGGGTGGGGCAACAGCAATAAAGAAGGAGAACCCATTCTAGACTTCTGTCTGGCAAATGGCTTAATAGTAGCCAACACATGGTTCAGAAAGAGATACACTGACAAGATCACATACAAAAGTACCCAACATGCAACTTAGGTAGAATTCCTCCTAGTAAGGAAAAGGTACTGGGGTAGAATCCATGATTGCAAAGTCATCCCCAGTGAAACAGTTGGCCCACAGCATAAACCACACGTTGCCACAATCAGCTGCAAGCAGTGGTCAGAAAAGGCTCTAAGGTCAACAGAGATCAGGTTGAAGACCTGGAAGTTGACTGGAAAGAACATACAGCAGTTCAAGGAATTACTCAGGGCTCTAGCAGCCCAAGAAAAAGGAGGAAATAAGTGGAGTTGGCAAGAATGGCAGTGCCTAAGAACAGCATGTGTTTGGACTACAGAAAAGATATGTGGCCAAGCCAGGTATGGAAGGAAGGTACATAAGGAAAGCTGGTGGTAGAATGCAGAAGTCCAGGAAGTCATCAAAAGAAAGAAGGAGTATAGGAAGAAGTGGGAGATAGAAAAGACGGACCACGCTAGGAAGGACTATTGGTTGGCTAACAAAGAAGCTAAGAAAGAAGTTGCAATAGTAAAGAATAGGGCACCAGAGGGGTCTACTTTAGCGAATGATCAGATGATCAAACATTGTTAGGTCGAATACTAAGTGTCGAACCGGCAAAACAGTGAATGGCCGGAACAGCAAATTTTTTCCCAGGGAAAGAAATCGCTGGGCCGGCCATCCGGGTTGTGCCATTTCCTCCACTGTAGTGTGATCTCGGAGTTGGTATATTTAAGTAGGAGGGTGAAGCCCCTTACTTTATATAGTGTTTAGTGGTTTTTTTTTTTTTTTTTTTTGAGAACAGCAATTTTTTTTCCCTGGGAAAAAATGGCTGTTTGCTGTTTTGAGTTTTCGAGATCTAGGGGTCAAAATAACAATGTTCGATCATCTGATCGTTCGTTGTTATAATATAGACTCCATCAGAGGCACTCTACCAACTTCTGGAAAGTGACTCAGTAAGTGGCACATAGAAACTATATCAGGTTGCAAGGCAAAGACAGAAAGATAAAGAAGATAGTCAGACACCCTTCATAAGGGATTCATCGGAGGGTACTAGGCTATTGGCCCTAGGGCCTATATAAGCCTAGCCAAAAATGTACCCTGGCTTTCGCCACCCAAGAAAATTATTTTCCTGTGCCCCTGTCGAGCAGAGCCACAGAAGTGATCCCCAGGGTGAATTTCCTATCTCCCATCCAATCATCAAGATGTCAGCAAAAACCTGCTCACCAGTCCACAGGACATCAAAGGCAGACAGAATGAATATTTCTAGCAGCTTCTGAATTAGGAAAACACCGCAGAAGTTGTACTGCCCTAGAAACAGCCTACAATGAGAGAAGAAGAGGAGCCTGCTCTAGAAGAAGTAAGAACAGCACTGAGGAAGATGAAGTCAGGGAAAGCAGCAGGCTCAGATGAGGTCACAGCAGGTATGATAAAGATGCTGAATGAGACAGGGGAGAAATGGCTCATGAGGGTACTAATAGCAGTGTGGAGAGAAAGGTTTATTCCAGATGACTGGAGAATAAGTATACTCATGCCAGTGTACAAGAACAAAAGGGACATTCACAACTGTGGGCAGTACAGAGGCATCAAACTCCTATTACATTGCATGAACATTCTGGAGAGGGTGATCGATAAACAGATAAGCAGAGTATCTGGGAGATGAGCAGTTCAGATTCAGATCAGGATGTAGTACAATTGACCTGATGTTTGCAGTGAGACAGATACTTGAGAAGAAGCTGGAGATGAGGAGAGAGTCAAAGTGGGCATTCCTAGACTTAGAAAGAGCATATGACAAGGTCCCAAGAAAGCTGATCTGGGCAGTACTGCAGTGATTTGAAGTCCCAGAAACATTGGTAGAGTTAGTGCAGGCTATGTACAAGGGACCAATGACTCAAGTACAAACAGTGTTCGGCCTCACAGAGGGTTCCCAGTGGGACTGGGTGTACATCAGGGTTAAGCTCTGAGCCCACTGCTGTTCATACTGGTGATGGACTACATTAGCAAACAAGTCGGAGGGGACAGATCAACAAAGTTGCTGCATGCAGATGATGTGTCAGTACAGGAAGACTCTGAGCAAGAAATTCAGCAAACTATAGGACAATGGAATGCAAAGCTCAAGGCAGATGGAATGAAAGTAAGCACAGAGAAGACGGTGTCAAGGCAGATGGAATGAAAGTAAGCACAGAGAAGACGGTGTCAAGGCAGATGGAATGAAAGTAAGCACAGAGAAGACGGTGTCAAGGCAGATGGAATGAAAGTAAGCACAGAGAAGACGGTGGCAACGGCAGCAACTTGGGGAAATCAGAAGAAGCTGAGAATAGAGATAGAAGGGAAGATAATGGACACGTAAACAGCTTCAAGTATCTGGGAGGGGTGGCTGAGGAGAAGGGAAGTCTGAATGAAGAGGTCAAAGCTAGAATCAGAGGGGATGCAGCCAACTAGCATAGAGTGTCAAGTGTAGTCTATGACAGAAGAATGCCAAAGAAGCTGAAACGTAAGGTGTACAAGTCAGTGGTATGACCAGTACTACTGTATCATACAGAAATCTGTGCAGTAAAGGCAGAACAGTTGAAGTAGCTAGAGGTGATGAAAATGAAGTGCCTGAGAAGAGTGGCAGGATGCACACTGTGTAACAGATGAAGAAAGGAGGACATAAGAGCAGAAGCTAAAGTAGCTCCAATTGCAGAAAAAATCAAAGAGAACAGATTACGGTGGTTTGAACACATGCAGAAATGCAGAAGACAATCTGGTGAGGAAGATTTGGGACAGACAGGAAGAAGGTAAGAGGAAGCAAGGGCATCCAGAAAAGAGGAGGCTAGATTGTGTGAAAGAAGATCTGCAACAGGCATGAGTGTTGAAGAAGGCAGGAGTGTGGCAATGAATCGAGAGAGTTGGCGACAGTTAACACGATACTCCAAACTCATGTAGAAAAAAATGTGAAAAAAGGGAGCTGATGATGATGATGGTGTTGATTTTAAGACCTGTGCAGTCATTATTGGGTCTTAGAGACAGTTTGAGAATTAATCTGCTTTCTTTTACCAATGAAGTTCATCATATAATCGCATATCCTAGTTCCAATTTTTCTGAAGCCATTTTCTCAGAGTATGTTAATGTTTTCGGTGACAAGTTGGGCAAACTTCCAGTTGTGTATTCTATGAAGTTAGACCCAGAGGTCAGTCCGGTAGTTAGACCAGTAAGAAAAGTTCCAGTAGCCATGCAGGATAAAGTCAAAGTTCAGATGGATAAAATGGTGCAACAAGGTCTAATTTGTCCAGTTACAGAACCAACTGAATGGGTGTCATCTATGGTACCAGTCCACAAGAAAGCCTCAGACAAAATCAGAATATGTATTCACCCAAGAGATTTGAACAAAGCATTAAAAAGACTGCATCATCCAATGTGTACAGTCAAAGAGGTCGCAACCCTAATGCCAAACGCCACTGTTTTTTCTGTCTTGGATGCAAAAAGTTCATTTTGGCAAGTGATGCTTGATCAAAAATCCTTATTACTGACCACTTTTGGTACCACATTTGGCAGATATAGATTCCTGAGGATGCCATTTGGAATAAATTCTGCAAGTGAAGTCTTCTAGCATGCAATGGAGCAAATTTATTCAGGTTATCCTTGTGCCATAATAGTAGATGATTTATTGTTTGGAGGCAATGGTGAAGCAGAGCATGACAGAAACCTCAAGAGAGTTCTAGATAGAGCTTGTGAAGTGAACTTAAAGCTCAATCCTCTAAAGTGAAAATTCAGACAACCAAAAGTTACATATGTAGGTAATTTATTTACCAGCACTGGCTTAAGACCAGATCCATCTAAGCAAGCAGCTATTCTTGAGATGTCAGCACCAGATAATATTCAAGGTCTACAAAATTTCCTTGGCATGGTCAACTATTTAGGCAAGTTCATACCAGACTTCAGTGAGCTGACAGCACTGTTATGAGAGCTAACACACAAAAATGTTACATGGTCTTGGTTGGAACAGCACCAGAAGGCATTTGAAGACCTTAAGCAGAAAATTGCCACCCCACCTACATTAAGATACTATGATATCAATAAACCAGTCACTCTTTCCTGTGATGTTTCAAAATTTGGTCTTGGCCCAGTTATTCTTCAGAAAGGCAGACCAGTAGCCTATACATCTAGAACACTTACACAAACTGAAATGCAGTATGCTCAAATTGAGAAAGAACTTTTGGAAAGAGTATTTGCATGTTCCAAGTTTCAAGATTTTATCTGTGGTTGAGCTATTCAGATTGAGACTGATCACCAACCTCTAGTCACTATTTTAAAGAAGCCTATGGATTCCTCTCCAGCAAGATTACAAAGAATGATGCTCGAATTGCAAAAATACAACTTCAAAATGGTCTATGCAAAAGGCAGACTTCTTTATCTGGGTGATACGTTATCCAGATCACCCAGTAATACAACGGAACAGCTTGACACAGAGAATTTTGACTTTGACATAATGGCAATGCATAATATTTCAACCAGACTTGATGAGCTGAGAGATCATACAAAGACTGATACAGTTTTCTAAAAGCTCAACTACTACATTAATGTCAGATGGCCGTCAAAGCAATCTAGTGTACCACCTGAAGTGCAAACCTATTTTCCTTACAAAGATGAGATGTTGATGGAAGATGGCATTATTTTCAAAGTTCATAAAACTGTTGTTCCTGCTTCCTTACAACATGAATATATCCAGATTTTGCATCGTGGTCACCCAGGTTCCAAATCTACCAAGAGAAGAGCGAGAGAACTAGTACTTTGGCCTTTACTAGTGAAAGACATTGGTAAAGTACTTTCTTCTTGTTCAGTATGCAATAGTACTAAACCGCATTTGCAAAGAGAACCACTTCATCTAAGTCAAGTTCCTGAACTACCTTAGTCTACTGTAGCAACTGATATATTTGAGTGGAACAATCAGCATTACTTAGTATTGGTAGACTCTTATTCGAACTGGTTTGAGATTGATTTACTACCTAATCTAACATCCACTACTGTTATTACCAAGTTGAAACATCATTTCTCAGTCCGTGGTAGTCCACACAAAGTTGTTTCTGACAATGGTACTCAATTTACTAGTCAGTTGTTTCAGACATTTGTAAAAGAATGGAACTCTGTACATGCTACTAGTAGTCCAGAATATCCACAGTCAAAGGGACTAGCTGAACATGCAGTGCGGAGTGCAAAGCAATTACTTGAAAGGCCAAAGTGTAATAATACCGATGTCTTTTTGAATTTACTTAATCTCAGAAACATAGCCCATGATGATATACTTGGCTCGCCTGCTCAGAGACGTCTGTCCAGACAAACCAGAACAACACTGCCTATTAGTTCCAGTTTATTGAAACCTAAAGCTAAAAACAATAGAAACATCAGAACCAAATCATTCAGGAAGCATTTTATCCAGAAGTCCAGTTATGATAAACTGAACAGATTTCTTTATCCATTGAAAGAAGGAGAGACAGTGAGGATACAAATGGCGAAAGGTTTAGACTGGATTGTTCAAGTAACAGGTATATGTACCGAGCCGAGATCCTGCTTTGTAGAATCTGAGGGTGTGGAGTACAGGAGAAATCGCAGACATCTTTTTCCTGTACCAGAATTGTTATTGCAGAATTGTTCCTGTGATACAGACTCTAGATCTCGGAGCAATCCAGACAATGTTCCTAATCCAGAGCATGTCTTACCTTATACTTCCATTCCTGATAATGTTCCTGATATTCCTAAGGTTGAACACTCAGCAGAGATAGTTCCAGTAGCTAAGTCTAATTCTCAGTTTTATGTCACATGATTTGGTCACACTTCCAGACCTAGTGTGCAGTGTTGCCAACTGTCAGAGATGAAAATGCGCTAGATTTTGTGACCCCTCCCCCTCCCCCAAACCAGTCGCAGCAGTCTATTGACAAAATATGCACAATTCACAATGTAATGTCTCAACATTGGACAGATAGGTTAATTTTAATAACACTAAAGCGCTATGAAAGGCAATGGTACGTGCCAAAGCAGGTCAAAGTGCATACATACATTCAATAAATCTCAACATTACAGTTGTAGAATATGTCGCCAGTTATGCATACCAGCTACTGCCGATGTTCAGAACTTGCATTCATACTTAAATATTACAGCATTATAATTTTGCCTTTAAGTTTAGTCTTGCGCCTTCAATATGTGTAACTTTCCTTATAGATACATAGGTAAATACTAGGTTAACTTTTCTGAAGGGCTATTTTATGCTTAACCAATAATGCGAGGTCAGAATCAAACCCAGTACTTTGTGCCTATTAAGTGGCAACCATTATGCCAAACCCACAGTCTAAGGGCACATATAACTAAAGTAACCCATTGAAGAATTCCTTAAGGCTAACTGTATCAGTTGTGTTATCTGAAAATTACTGGTTCTGAAAAATAAGAGACATGCTCCTCTTTCTGACTTCGGCACCTGATGCTCAGATGTCAAAAGGCATGACTGCATTGCCTAAAGCAAAACCGACAATCCCAAACTCCAGAGATGACCACTTTATATACATCTTAAAGACAAAGTAAATACACAAAGAAACATCAAAACATACTAATCTAACACAAGAGCTACATTAGGATTCGTCCGGCCAAAATACATTGCTAGTTCAGCAGAAAATAAAATCATATGACAAGCCGAATGAATGACTCACGCAATGAGCTTTGTCCCAAATCTGGTTTCGTTTGGGAATCCTAAATTCGGTCTTTTCATCAACAGAGTCCATA